>NC_045440.1:18084510-18278459 GCF_002776525.5 Piliocolobus tephrosceles | reverse complement strand
CTGCCTCAGCCTCCCGAGTAGCTGGGACTACAGGCGCCTGCCTCGTCGCCCGGCTAGTTTTTTGTATTTTCTATTAGAGACGGGGTTTCACCGTGTTAGCCAGGATGGTCTCAATCTCCTGACCTCGTGATCCGCCCGTCTCGGCCTCTGTAAGTGCTGGGATTACAGGCTTGAGCCACCGCGCCTGGCCCTTGTTATTATTATTTAAGAGATAAGGTCTTGCTCTGTTGCCCAGGTTGGAGAGCAGTGGAGCAACCATAGCTCACGGCTGCCTCGAACTCCTGGACTCAGGCGATCTTTCCACCTCAGCCTCCCCAGTAGCTGGGAATACAGGCACACAAAACCACGCTCAGCTAATTTATTTATTTATTTATTTTCTGTAGGGATGGGATCTTGCTATGTTGTTCAGGCTAGTCTTGAACTCCTGGGCTCAAGGAATCCTCCTGCCTCAACCTCCCAAAGTTCTGCGATTACAGGCATAAGCCATCGTGCTTAGCCAGTTTTATTATTATTATTTTTATTATTTATTTATTTTGAAACAAAGTTTCACTCTTGTTGCCCAGGCTGGAATGCAATGGCGCCATCTTGACTCACCGCAACTTCCGCCTTCCGGGTTCAAGGAATTATCTTGCCTCAGCCTCCTGAGTAGCTGGGATTACAGGCATGCCCCACCATGCCCGGCTAATTTTGTATTTTTAGTGAGACAGGATTTCTTTACGTTGGACAGGCTGGTCTCGAACTCCGGACCTTAGGGGACCCACCTGCCTCGGCCTCCCAAAGTCCTGGGATTACAGGCGTGAGCCACTGCACCCAGCCCAGTTTTATTATTTTTAGAATGGTGAGTGTTGAATGCTTTGTGGAGAATGCTTCCTGGAGAAGCGAACAATAAACAGGATGAGACTGAATACAGGTAAACATATTTACAATTTAAACACCCAAGAGTGATTTTGGTCTGAGTTCCAGGCGCTGCTGGTGAGCTCTTGAGGCACACTTTCCAGGTGGCAGCACCCCTGAAATCCACCAGGTGGTCCACCCCCTCCTTCCCGTTGCCTGAACAGACAGCTGGGTTCTGCCATGCCTTAGAGGAGGGGGTCACGTGAGGCTTTGATTTCTAGGAAAGCCTGCAAGGAGGAGTCAGACAGACCTGGGTACCAGCCTCAGTCCTGCCAATAGTCACTGTAGGCAAAATGACCTCTGAGCTTTAGCTTTCCCCTGGAGAAAAGGAGGGTAACTCAATCTATCATCAAGGGGCTGTCCTGAGGCTGGATGACACACACATGTAAAAGCTCCCCTACAATGCTGCCTCTGATGTGGCAAGCAAATTCAAGAGTCCTTATTTTCACACTCGTGCCCAGGAGGAGATTACTGACCACGAGGTTCTTTCTTTCCAGAGGTTATGGGCAGCCCTGCTTCTGTTTGCTTGTTTTTCTTTTTGTTGTTGTTGTTGTTGATTTGTTTTTTTGAGACAGAGTTTTGCTGTTGTCGCCCAGGCTGGAGTGCAATGGTGCGATCTCAGCTCACTGCAACCTCTGCCTCCCAGGTTCAAGAGATTCTCCTGCCTCAGCCTCCCGAGTAGCTGGGATTACAGGCTCCCGCCACCACACCCGGCTATTTTTTGTAGTTTTAGTAAAGATGGGGTTTCACCATGTTGGTCAGGCTGGTTCCGAACTCCTGACCTTGGGTGATCCACCCGCCTTGGCCTCCCAAAGTGCTGGGATTACAGGCATGAGCCACTGCACCTGGTGCTTGTTTTTGTTTTTCTATGTGTCTGTGGCTCACCGCTGTGCTCTTCAATGTCTGGGCTCCTCCCAGCTGGGACAGGGAGGCTCTGTTTACTGCTATTTGCCTGATGTTTACTACAGTGCTGGGCAGCTTGAGCTGTCAAACACCACGCAGATGAACTCCCTCATTCAACAGGTATAGGAGGGAGTCGGGGAGACCAGGTACAAGAAAAACAGCATATTTCCCACTAGAAGATTCCTGGCCAGACTTCTTTCTTAGAAAGCCCTCCCTGGTGAGTCAGTGCATTGGCCTGCCCTGACCTCCCAGAAGATTGGACAGAAGATTATCTTGGCACAGGCCTGACAGACAATTTCTCTGCCTGCACAGATTTCCTGGTACCCAGGAATATTTGACTAACCTGAACTTTTACTTTTCTAATTGAAACACCATACTGTTGATTTTAGGAACATTGCTTTTACCTTTTCTATGAGGACAAGATCTCTAAATCTTTCCCTGTTGAAGAATTTGATTTTGGTTCATCCAGGTAATGGTGGCTAGGGCCAAGGGTATGGGGAGGTCTGAGCTTCCAAAATGCTGGTAATGCAGGGAGCAGATGGGGAGGGAGATGAGTTAGCAGGGCTCTCTGCTGCTCTGAGAGTCATCTCTGAGCCCCCCAACCCCCATAGCACCTGGCCAGTGGCTTGGACACAGAAGGTGCTCAGAAAATGTTGGATAAGCAAGTGAATACATGGGTATATGAATGGATACATTTGACTTGTTTACTCAAGAGGCAAAGAAGAACATGAAGGAGCAGTGGAAATGGGCTTGGAAAGAGTGATACTGGTAGGTCACCATGTCGAGAACAAGACAGGGCAAATACTGGCTGGCATGTATGTTTTAGTGTTGTTGTATTAGTCCATTCTTGCACTGTTATAAAGAAATGTGTGAGACTGGGTAATTTATTAAAAAAAAAAGAAAAAGAGGTTGAAGGGTGCGGTGGCTCACGCCTGTAATCCACTTTGGGAGGCTGAGGCAGGAGGATCACTTTGGGAGGCTGAGGCAGGAGGCCAGGGGTTCGAGACCAGCCTGGCCAATATAGTGAAACCCTATCTCTACTAAAAATACAAAAATTAGCTGGGCATGGTGGCGCACGCCTGAAGTCCCAGCTACTTGGGAGGCTGAGGCAGGAGAATTGCTTGAACTCGGGAGGTGGAGGTTGCAGTGAGCTGAGATCATGCCACTGCACTCCAGCCTGGGTGATAGAGCAAGACTCTGTCTCAAAAAAAAGAAAAAAGAAAAGAGGTTGAATTGGCTCACTCTGTTGTAGGCTATACTGGAAGCATGGGTGGGGAGGCCTCAGGACACTTACAATCATGGTGGAAGGTGAAGGTGAAGCAGGCATGTCTTACACGGCAAAGAAGGAGGAAGAGAGAGAAGGGGGAGGTGCTACACACTTTTAAACAACCAGATCTCATGAGAACTCACTCACTATCATGAGAACAGGAAAGGGGAAATCTGCCCCCATGATCCAATCATCTCCCACCAGACCCCTCTTCTAACTTTGGGGATTACAATTCCACATGAGATTTAGATGGGGACAGAAATCCAAACCATAGCAAGTGTATACCTAAAGCTCAGTAGCCTTGAAGCTGGCACATCCAGCCTTGTGAAATTCCACATGCCAGTATCACTCTCACTCCATGCCCATTGATAGGATACAGGAGAAGTGGATTTCAGAATATTGAGAAAACAATTCCTAGAGAGACTTCCTGCAGAGCTTATCTCTGCTTGAAGAGGCCAAGCGAGGAATGAGCCCAACAAAATCACCGATTGGGCTTGCTCAGCTGGGGCGTGTAAACCCAGCTTTCCAAAGTTGGTGTTGAGAACCAAGGCATCCTGGCGATATTTTCTGTGAATTTATTGAACTGGCCACGGTGGAGGTTGAATAGAGCAAGTATGGTGTTAAGGGAAAAGGCAACTGTTGTGTTTCATTTCTGGGTTGTGGCTTGTTTTTCTTGAGCCACTTCTGGGCTCAGCTCCACAGGTTGGGCTGCATACTTGGTGGCTGGATCAGTGGTGGTCACTGGGAAGCTGTGTCGCTCAGACAAGGACACTGGCTGTGGGTGGTCTGTAGCAGGCAGCAGCAACCTGGTTTCAGAGCTTAAGAGGATCCTTCAAACTGTCCCCAGCAAGTTCGCTGGGCTCCCAGCACCCTTAGATAAGGTGGTGTCCTTGATTTCAGGGAACTCATCTCCGATTTTATTCTTCTATAGCCTAGAGTAATTGAGACTTTTCAAAGTAGCCTGGAAAAACCTTACATCCTGGAGGAGAGAACAGGGCCCACTTTCTCTCCTCTTTCCTCCTAGAGTCTTAGGAATATTTAACCTTCAAGGAGGTAGAGATATTACTGAGGCCTCTTCCCGTTGACTTTCTCAGCTGCCGATTCCTTCTCTTGGTGCAGAAATTTGTTTTTACTGTTATGAGTTGCTTTTATACTAACACATAGCAACTTGCTTTGAGTGTGGAAAAGTGGGCCAGTAAATGCATGCAGACATGTCTTTGATTACTTAGGAAAAATGTCGGTAGACCCAAAGGCTTTTATCATCACGAGCCATTGGGTCTTGAGGATACTGAGTTCTCTTCTCCAGAGCCATTTATGAAGTATAGTGAATCTCCAGACCAGAAGCTCAGTGAGTCTATAAGAAAGATCAGGAACTCCCTTTCTTCCCCAGCAATCTGGGGGAGCAGCAGCCTCCCCCATTCGAGAAGCTTTGCCTGGAGAGTGAGAGGTAGATTGATGGAAAACAGTCAGGTATACTCATAAATATGAAAAACATTTAGAGCATTTGACCCAATGTCTAGTTCTAGTTCTACAGCAGGGAGAGTAAAGAATTTAGGCAGCCCTCACTGTGGGAGAAACCCGCATTGATCTAATCAGGGAAAATGCGAGGAGGCCTATTTGTAAGAGACACTGAAGGAGATTAGGAAATCATCAGGAGAGGTTTCGGTGGACTACGCCTTGGTCTCTGTATAATGAAACTCGTATCCTTAGAGCTTCAGGAGTGAAGTTCTCCACAGTTGCAATAGAATAGCTTATATTAAGTCCTGCTTTACAGTAAATAACATCTGAGTGAGATGCCAGGGAAGGGGCTTAGAGTTGTCATTTAATCAAGCCAAGACTTGTCATTGAAAAAGTATGTGTGCAGAGCACTGTGTTAAATACAGCAAGGAATATAGAAATGAAAAATGTGGGGCTGGGTGCGGTGGCTCATTTCTATAATCCCAGCATGTTGGGAGGTCGAGACAAGCAGGTCACATGAGGCCAGGAGTTTGAGACCAGCCTGGCCAACATGGTGAATCCCTGTCTCTACTAAAAATTCAAAAATTAGCTAGGTGTGGTGATACTCACCTGTAATCCCATCTACTTGGGAGGTTGAGGCATGAGAATCATTTGAACCCGGAAGGTGGAGGTTGCAGTGAGCTGAGATTGTGTCACTGCACTCTAGCCTGGGCGACAGAGCAAGACTCTGTCTCAAAAAAAGAGAAGAGAAGAAAAGAAAAAGGTGTGAATTCTGCCTTAGAGGAGCTTCAGGCTGGGAAGAGAGTAAGACCTACATAAATAACCTGTTAAAGGGCAGAGTAGTTAAGACCAAGACTGAGACTCAAGCAGCGTGCTATGGAAGTAGAAGATAGGGAGAGATCTATTTCATTTAGGGAGCTCTGTCTGGTAAAGCTCATTAGAGGAAATGGAATTGAAACAGGGATCTCACAGACTTTTACCAGATTGAAGGTGGGGATGAGGGTAAAATGAGTGTGACACTTGAGTGGGCTACCGCATGTCCAGGAGTGCCAAAAAAACTCAGTAATCAAGATTAATAACATGTTAATGAAATATTTTAAAATCAAAAGAAATGCAAAATACCCCATGAGAAATAGAACATCCCTTATTTCAATAAGTCCAGGATGTTTTGAATGAGCCTGCATTCTCGTACAAGGGAACTGTTCTTTTTAATCAGCTCTTGGTTCCTAGTTCCTTACCAAGAGCCTTTATAAGGGTTGTCAGCAACCTGTGAGCAGACTGGGCAACCTAGAGCTCTCTATATAGTCATTTTTAGAAACTGTAGAGCTTTTATTAGCTTTTACACTTGATATGGCTTGGCTGTGTCCCCACCCAAATCTCACTGTGAATTGTAATAATCCCCACATGTCAAGGGTAAGGTCAGGTGGAGATAATTGAAACATCAGGGTGGTTTCTCCCATACTGTTCTCATGGTAGTGAATAAGTCTCGTGAGATCTGATAGTTTTATAAATGAGAGTTCCCCTACACACGTTCTCACTTGCCTGCCACGGTTTAAGATGTGGCTTTGCTCCTCATTTGCCTTCCACCATAATTTGTGAGGCCTCCCAAGCTGTGTGGAACTGTGAGTCCGTTAATCCTCTTTCTTTATAAATTACCCAGTCTCAGGTATGTCTTTATTAGCGGTGTGAGAACAGATGAATACACTTGATTCCAAACATAAGAAGTGCATGTGTGGGCACGTATCTTTCCTTTCTCCTGGACTCCAACATGGCTGAACACAGCACTGGCCAAATGGGTAAAAAATGAGGCCACGTGGAAGGAGAATCGCTTGAGCAAATGTAGGAGACACTAGGGTCGATCCAGACCCATGGGGGTTATGAGTCACATAACTTGGGAAGTTGTAGTGAGAGAGTAGGCTGGAACATTTAGAAGCAGTGAGATTGTGAAGGGCTTTGAATACCATTTTGAAGATGTTTGGAATTAATAGTGTGGATGCTTCAGGTGCCATGGAATGTTTTTGAACAAGGATTGTGGGCATAAACACACCTGAGGCCAGTCTGCGGGTAGTAGGGAGCGTCTGTTGGAGAGGGTGAGGCAGGAAAGAGAATTGCTGGAGGGAGCAGCCACTGTCATCCAGCGGGAGAAATGGAAGAGTCCTCCCAACCAGGCAGAGGGCCTCAGGCCTAATAGACTGTGCTGTTCAGAGTATAGTTATAAGAGACTGCAGGGCCTCAGCCTTAATGGACTGTGTTGTTTAGAGTATAGTTATGAGACTTCTTCAGCTGCTGCTTCACTAATCTAAGAAGCTTTGCTGAGTGCTTCCTGTAGATAACGAACTAACATCCACTAGAGGACAGGAAATGCATTGTGATTCTTTTTCCCAGTGAGGACACAGCAGCCTCACTGAGTTAGGTATCCTGTCTAACAATCTCACACCCTTATTTTCATCAGCTGCTGTGATCTCTGGGCCACCTAAATTTCTAAGTGGAGATACAGTGAGTTCCTAAGAAGGCAGGTCTTTTCTTATCTGCTATTAGAGCTGCGTTGCTATAAATTTCAGAGACAGAGTCAACATCCCATCTCAGATGGAGGAGAGGAGTGGGAGACCAGCCCTCAACTTTTTTGGGGTGTTTTTCTTTCCCATGTTGTAGTTAGCATGCTAAGAAAAGATAAACCTTTTGCAGATGTGAACTGATTGGAGAAGAACACTTGTTTTGTAAAATACACATATTGTTAAAACCTCACTCATTCTGTTTTAGTTTCCTGAGAAATCACAGTGGATCACATGAAGGATGAATTGATTTGTGACTGATTATAAAGGAAGGGTGGTTCTTGCTGTTGTTAAAAGAAAAACAGCCGTATTACATTTAAAAGAGTTTTAATTGAGCAAAGAAGGATTCGCGAATCGGGCAGCCTCCGGAGCCAGAATAGACTCAGTGACTCCAGCCCAGCCACGTGGTGGAAGAAGATTTATGGACAGAAACAGGAAAGTAGGCCGGGCGCGGTGGCTCAAGCCTGTAATCCCAGCACTTTGGGAGGCTGAGACGGGCGGATCACGAGGTCAGGAGATCGAGACCATCCTGGCTAACACGGTGAAACCCCGTCTCTACTAAAAACTACAAAGAAAAACTAGCCGGGCGACGGGTCGGCGCCTGTAGTCCCAGCTACCCGGGAGGCTGAGGCAGCAGAATGGCGTAAACCCGGGAGGCGGAGCTTGCAGTGAGCTGAGATCCGGCCACAGCACTCCAGCCTGGGTGGCAGAGCGAGACAACGTCTCAAAAAAAAAAAAAAAAAAAAAAAAAAAAAAAAAAAAAAAAAACAGGAAAGTGACTTACAGAGAACAGAAGTGAGGAACAAGTAGGTGGATTGGTTACAGCTTGGATTTTGCTTTACTTGAACACTTTCAATAGATGGCCACGTTCGATTGGCCAAAACTCAGTGATTGGCACAAAGTAGGCTACAGTCTGTTTATACCTCCATTTAGGTTATAATTCACGATGTGCAGAGAAACCTTTAGGCTGATCATAAAATATATAAGGAGGTAGCTTTAGGCTAAACTTGATTCAACACTAGGAAGAAGTAATGTAAACACGATGGCAGGTTGGAGATTCAGAATACTTCAGAGGCATGAAAAGCCCTCCTAAGCATTGTCAAGAGTAAGAAAAACCCATTAAAATCCAACTAAGTCAACAATTTCTATTTATACCTTAAACACTCAAAAGGAGTTCTCTCAAATGATATGTTTAGAAAATGATTTTAGTTAGAATACAATTTTAAAAATATAAAACTAGATCTTTTGAATTCTATTCAGAAACATACTTTCTCACAAATGTAGACAGGCCTTTCCTCAATTGTTCTGAAATGCTGAACTGGATTGAATGAGATGAATCCCTATGTGAGTGTCAGTTCCCGGAAAGGATGCTAAGGTGGGTACCACCTTGCTCTCCAGGAGAGGGCACTATCCTGTTGGGAATTATAAAGTAAAACAAGAGAAGAAGAAGTTACTTAGCAAAAGACTTGAAATATTATCTGCTTTAGTCAGCTCAGGCTGCCATAACAAAATACCGTAGACTGGGATTCACGTGGAGAGGTGAGTCCCGGCCGGGGTGGGCAGATGCAAGCCTCCCGGGGTGACAGCATGGCCACTGGCATTTGGAGGGCCCCAAGGGACCCCAGAAGCCCTCTCAATGACTTGGAGAGGTTTTATTAATGGGCTCAGGTTCAGAAAGCAAGACCAAGTTATTTTGTTTTTGTTTTTAATTTTATATCTCCTCAAATTCCCTTTACCGTGGACATAGTTTTGAGGTGGTGGCAAAAGAGGCCTTCAGGTCTGTGTTTAATGTTTGCTTTGTAGAAAAACTCAGTGGAATGCATCAACTCTAGACTCTAACACATGAAAAGTGGAAAATCTGCTGGGTGTATAAGCAGATTCCAGAGATGATCAGATGAGGCAAAGTGAAACTGGCTGTGCCTGCTAACAATTGCCCAACTTCAAGGAAATCCAAAATAGAGAACAACATGATGTTGGCCAAAACTTGTCCATCACTATGGTGGCAATAATATCCAATTGGGCACAGCATGTGGAAAATATTACAGAGTAGGCATACTGGCTACCATTGATAAGGGTGATCATAGTATCATCAGTAACGTGCCAGAACAGACTGGCGAAAGGTAGACCACACCAAATTTTTCTGGAAAAAAGCTTGCCAGAGCTTATTTTTTTAAAAAAACAAAAGAGGCTGGGCACAGTGGCTCACAACTGTAATCCCAGGACTTTGGGAGGCCGAGGTAGGCAGATCACGAGGTCAGGAGTTCGTGACCAGCCTGGCCAACATGGTGAAACCCATTCTCTACTAAAAATACAAAAAGATTAGCCGGGCATGGTGGCGCATGCCTGCAATCCCAGCTACTCAGGAGGCTGAGGCAGGAGAATTACTTGAACCTGCGAGGTGGAGGTTGCAGTGAGCCGAGATCGTGCCCCTGCACTCCAGCCTGGGTGACAGAATGAGACTCTGTCTTCAAAACAAAACAAAATAAAAACCTATAGATTGGATGGCCTACATTCTGGAGGCTGGAAGGCTGAGAGCAAGGTGCCAGCATGGCTGGATTCTGGCAAGGGTCCCCTTTCTGGTCTGCAGATGGCTGCTACCACTCCACCTACTCCTGTGGGCTTTCTTTAGTGCAGGCTCCTGGAGAAAGGGAGAGAGAAAACTCTCTGGTATCCCTTCTTCTGAGGGCACTAAGTCCGTTAGACCAGGGTCTCATCCTCCTGATCTCATTTAATTCTAATCACCTCCCAGAGGCCTCATCTCCAAATATCATCCCCTTGTTAAAGCTTCAATATATAGACTTGGTGAATGGGAGGCGGAAGCATTCAGCTCCTAGTATTATCAAAGTTTACAATTGCAGGAGATTGATTGAAGTGACAAAGAGTGAACATTTCTGAAACAGTTAAAGGGAAGAAGTGGGCACAGGAAAGTGCTGTGGAAGTCAGCACTAAGGGCTGTACTCCTTAGAAGGGATTGGGTTTCAGTCGGGCAAAGAAGCTTAGGAATGCATTTTGGGGGCCGGGCGCGGTGGCTCATGCCTGTAATCCCAGCACTTTGGGAGGCCGAGACGAGCGGATCACGAGGTCAGGAGATCAAGACAATCCTGGCCAACATGGTGAAACCCCGTCTCTACTAAAAGTACAAAAAATTAGCTGGGCGTGGTGGCGGGCGCCTGTAGTCCCAGTTACTCGGGAGACTGAGGCAGGAGAATGGCGTGAACCCGGGAGGCGGAGCTTGCAGTGAGCTGAGATCTGGCCACTGCACTCCAGCCTGGGCCACCAAGCCAGACTCCGTCTCAAAAAAAAAAAAAAAAAAAAAAAGGAATGCATTTTGGGAAAGAGAGGAGAAGGCATGTTGAGGAAAGCACAGGTATGCTAAGGACATTCAGGCCATGGACAGAGAAGGGGGAGGAATGGCAGGGTGAAAAGCCACCAGGACAGAAGTGTCAGGTTGAGCAGAAAAGAAAGTGAAGGAGGAAGAGGTGGCTGGATCTGAGTTACAGGACCCTCAGAGCCTCTAATGGGTCAGAGGAAGCTGGCTTCCATCCTACTGGTAGAAGGGAAGGGAGCATACAGAGGCGGTCGTCCAGGAAGATGATTGGCCAGGGCCATGTAGTGTAGATGAAGGGGGCAGCAGGAGACAGGCAGACTGGTAAAGAGCCTGCAGCAGTGTACCAAACCCAAGCCAGTCAGAGCCCGGATCTGGGTCTTGGATCCTGCCTGCCACTGCTTTTTGCCCTAAGTAGTTGGCCATTCCTGGCTTCGTTTTCTCTGTTGAAGATGTTGCATAATTTGGGGGCATGTGCAGAAGTCCAAGGGCCTCTTTCAAAATCCCTGTCTTGTTTGGACTAACGAAATCATAGAATGGCAGAAAGAATTCCAAGAAGAAGCCTCAAGCCCAGAGAGACCATGAGCGCGTACCTGAAGGTGTTAGAGACATAAATTACGATGAACTAAGATTGAATGAGAGATTGTGATAAGATCATTTACAAAAGCATTCGCTGGGGAAAATCTGTGTTCTCTTGACCATCAGGAAGCATGGACATACCTAGTACTTCTACCCCACATGCAGGGAAAGTAAACTAGAGGAAGCATAGGGAATTGAACTGATTTTGTAAGATTCACTTTTTCACTAAAAAAATCAAAACAATGCTTGCTTTCTATCCAAACAGGGTATCTCTGGATAGTTCTCTGAAAATCATTTCACAATTCACATTCCTGGGCCAAATGCTCCTAAAATATATGGCTATTTCTCCTCTGAGAGCCCTGGTAAAGGAATTTGATTACATTTGGCAAAGAAATCTAGAGACACGTCCTTGTAGGTGAAAGAGGGCTTGATAAAACTGTATCAGCCAAACTCCCCATATAGGTTGTAAGCCCAAATCAAGAAAAATCCCAAGCCATTGGCAAGCAGTGTCTGCTTTAATTTTTCCCACCAGAGTCTGTTTCTTCGGAGTCCTAGATATGGAAAAGATACGGTGGCTTTTGGCCAGGTGCGGTGGCTCACTCTTGTAATCCCAGCACTTTGGGAGGCTGAGGCAGGTGGATTATGAGGTCAGGAGATCGAGACTACCCTGGCTAACACGGTGAAACTCAGTCTGTACTAAAAAATACAAAACAAACAAACAAACAAACAAAACAAAACTGGGCATAGTGGCAGGGGCCTATAGTCCCAGCTACTCGGGAGGCCGAGGCAGGAGAATGGCATGAACCCGGGAGGCGGAGCTTGCAGTGAGCTGAGATCACACCACTGCACTGCAGCCTGGGTGACAGAGTGAGACTCTGTCTCAAAAACAAACAAACAAAAAAACATATGGTGGCTTTTGACCCTGAAGCTGATGGTCCCTGGTATGTTGTCCATAGTCAAGTCAGCCTTGTTCTGCAAAGCCCCAAGACAGAAAGCTAGCTGACAAGACACCTGCAGCCCAAATCTTGGGTACAGCTCACAACTGGGTCTGTTAGAGAAATAGCATTGTAATAGCCTGTTCTATTATGCATCGAGTTGTGCTCAGACGAAGAGTGAGAGTTCTGTTTCTGGCAATCTCTACAGAGGGGGCTTGAGCCACATTTAGTCTTGGGAAGAAGAGCCATAGCACATTCTGGAACCTCCTGTCTTCTCAAGTGTCAAAGACAAACTTTAAGCCAGAGAGTCTCCTTTGGCCTTGAGAGAGATGGAAATTTTGTACAGGTTATGTAGGTGGAAGCCTCTAATGGGAAATAATACTAATAACATCTTAAATGTATGTGGTACCTTACAACACATAGAAACCCCCTCATTTGATCCAATATGAACTGGGCAGGTATCATTCACTCCACTTTGTAGATGAAGACGCAGACATTTCAGGAGGCTCAGCATCCTGCTTGGATCGCATACCTAGTGAGTAGCAGAGTCAGAATGCAAATCCCCATCTTCTGACTCCTGTCCACAGTACTTTCTGAACACCAGAAAGAAGGCCCTGTGAAGGGAACCTATTTCCTTGTCTGAGTAAATAACCTGTAGAAATGGTAGTTATGGGCTGGGCGTGGTGGCTCTCGCCTGTAATCCCAGCACTTTGGGAGGCTGAGGTGGGCAGATCACGAGATCAGGAGTTCGAGACCAGCCTGGCCAACGTGGTGAAACCCTGTCTCTACTAAAAATACAAAAATTAGCTGGGTGTGGTGGCATGCCCCTGTAATACCAGCTACTTGGGAGGCTGAGGCAGAAGAATGGCTTGAACCCAGGAGGCGGAGGTTGCAGTGAGCCGAGATTACACCATTGCACTCCAGCCTGGGCAACAAGAGCAAAACTCTGTCTCAAAAAAATAAAATAAAAATAAAAAGGTGGTTTTAACAGCCATTTATAATAAATATTTACCTGATTTTTATTCAGTTGACAATCACCATTTAGGATTAAAGTCAAAAGACGCCTGATTTTATGCTACTTCCAATGCAATCAGGAGATGAGGAAATGAGACAAGCTCTGAGCTCGGTTGCAGCCAAGTTCATTTATTACTTTACCACTCTATTTTTTAGCAAAAGTTATCCTGCAACTCCCTCTCTCCACTCTAAACATGCAAAAGAACCTCGAATTGTTTCTAAATCATTTACCTACATGAAAGTTCATTCACATTCCCCCTGGGGCCCTGAGATTTTGGAGGAGGAAGGGCTGGCAGGGAGAATGTGTACCCCTTCGTCTCATTTCCCTTGCTGAGACCACAGGATTTGTTTCTGTACAGGGAGCTCTGCTTAAATCTGCAACCTGGAAACATGTTCTAGCAATCCATGTTCCACTTCTACCAAAAACAAATCATAGATACTCTAGAGTTGTCACAGTGACATTTTTCCAGGGATGGTATCTGTTTTCTTTTAGAATTTGCAAGCAGAAGAAACTCAAAATATTCAAGTCATGCAGCTATGTCTGGACCAGGTTTTGTCTTTAAACATTTAACTCCCCCTTTTGAGGTATGTTCGCATAAGTACATACATATGTAGGTAAATACAATTTTAGAAAACAAAACCTAACAAACATTTGTGAGTTGTTGAGCATGTGGATCAACATATGCAAATTAACTTCCTGGTGGCATCACTAAGTTAATGGAATTGGAATCAGTGACCAGTAGGCTGAATAAGAACTTAAGGCCACCCACTCCTGTGTTTCTCAGTATTTTCTCTCCATGTCCCCTTGGACAAGGGAATGTAATGATCTTATAATCTGCTTCTAAGTTAGTTGAAAATTAAAAAATATTATTGCTATTAATGACAAATTTAATAAAAAAACAGATCAAAGCAATGGATGAAAGCTCTGCTTTGTTTTCATACCTCTCGTCACCTGTATGCCTCTTGGGATAACAAAACTGTGGCCCAGCCCAGCTTTGTATCATAGAGGAAGCCAGCCAAGAGAAGGCAGGTGATGCACCGGTCAGTGTGATCAATAGAGACCGGAAATGGGAATCAGAACACCTGAGTTTCAGGTACAGACACTCACTTGAGCCTGTAGGACCTCCTAAAGGCCTTTGTTTTCTCATTCATAAAATAGCTGTTTTTTTAAAAAGCCTTAATTTTGCTTCTTTTTACAAAACTACATCAAGATCAAGACATCTCATGGTTATAAAAGCTATGTGTGGAAGTAATGGATTACCTGCTCCTGAATGAAGGCTGCTTACTATTACAGAGAAGAAATGGATTAAATAACTGTTTCTCCAGTAGACGGGTTCCTGGTACATTTGATTTCGGAGACTTCCCCCACCCTATAGTTGATCAATTTTCTATGACCCTCTTCTGGATTCCTTTCTGTGGCTCCGGTGCTTCCCAAGCCCCTAAACTCACCACGCACTTTTCTCTTAGGCTTCCTAAAATTCTCAGCACAAGGTAAAGAACTTAGAAGTGGATAAAGTCACTTGAAAACACATGCGCTTGCAGGCTGTGGACAAGGCCACTTGAGGCCCAGGTGAGACAAAGGACCACACAGAATGGGGCAATGTCTCTCTTCCTGCCCTGTACCCCAGGCCTTCAGAAAACCAGCAAACAGAATCAGCAGGGGCACCCCATAGGATGAAGAGTTCGAGAGGCCATTTTCAGGCAGTGGCAAAGGCAGGAGTGGCGGCAAGCGCCTTTTGGAAACATGGCTGTCAGGCGCAGACCTCCAGGAGGAGATGGCCTCAAGAGAGTAGTAGCCGGGGTAGTGATGCATGCCCAGCTACTAGAGAAGCTGAGATGGGAAGATTGCTTGAGCCCAGGACTTTCAGGCTGCAGTAAGCTATGATCCTCGCACCACTGCTCTCCAGCCTGGGTGACAGAGAGAGAACATGAGTCTTACTGGAGCTAATTTATTTATTTAATTGAGACGGAGTCTCACTCTGTCGCTCAGGATGGAGTACAGTGGCATGATCTCTGCTCACTGCAACTGCCGCCTCCCAGGTTCAAGAGATTCTCCTGCCTCAGCCTCCTGAGTAACTGGGACTATAGTGCGCACCACCACACCCAGCTAATTTTTGTGTTATTTTTGCAGAAATGGGGTTTCACCATGTTGGCCAGACTAGTCTTGAACTTCTGGCCTCAACTGATGCTCCCGCCTCAATCTCCCAAAGAGCTGGGATTACAGGAATGAGTTTAAAAGGATTTTCAATTCCATGACCACATCTGAGATGATTGGAACTCATGGAATAAAATAAGAATTATTGAGTCTATGTCAATACAAATAAACAAATAATTAAATAAATGAAGGGAGGTTAAGTGCTGTGGCTCATGTCTATAATCCCAGCAATTTGGGAGGCTGAGGCAGGCAGATAACCTGAGGTCAGGAGTTCAAGACCAGCTGGGCCAGCATGGTGAAACCCCATCTCTACTAAAAATACAAAAATTAGGCCGGGCGCGGTGGCTCAAGCCTGTAATCCCAGCACTTTGAGGCCGAGACGGGCGGATCACGAGGTCAGGAGATGGAGACCATCCTGGCTAACACAGTGAAACCCCGTCTCTACTAAAAAAAAATACAAAAAACTAGCCGGGCGAGGTGGGGGGCGCCTGTAGTCCCAGCTACTCGGGAGGCTGAGACAGGAGAATGGCGGGAACCCAGGAGGCGGAGCTTGCAGTGAGCTGAGATCCAGCCACTGCACTCCAGCCTGGGCAACAGAGCAAGACTCCGTCTCAAAAAAAAAAAAAAAAAAAAAAAATTAGCCGGGCGGGGTGGCACATGCCTGTAATCTCAGCTACTTAGGAGGCTGAGGCAGGAGAATCTCTTGAACCCAGGAGGTGGAGATCAGTAGTAGTGAGCAGAGATCATACCACTGCACTCCAGCCTGGGTGACAGAGAGAGACTAGGTCTCAAAAAATAAATGACAGAAAAGAAAAGGCTTTTTCTTGGGGTAGAATTCCAATGAGTAAATACAAAAGGGCTAATAAAATAGAAAATCACCTTTAGGGAAACAAAATAACGGTTATTTTTGCAGACAAGAATCATCAATGTAAGCTAAACTTAATTGACAATGATGAGAACATGGTCTTTGCATGTTCTTAAAGGATCTAGTTATTAAGCACCAAAGGGAAAATATTTACTATGGAGAAACTTGGCAGACACAACCTTAATAAGGGGAAGTCACTGTCACCTGTAAAGGGACAAATCGTGTGTCCTGGGTATCATATGATGCCCTGACGAGGACAAAATAGTTCTTCTGTGCTATTCTTACCCCAAATAGAAAGCCTGAACACAAATCATGAGGAAACATCAGACAACCCCAAACTGAGGAACATTGGGCAACATAACTGATCAGTACTCTTGAAAAGTATCAGGATCAGGGAAGCCAAAAAGATTGAGGAACTGTTTCAGACTAAAGACAACCAGGAAGAAATGACAAAAAAATACAATACGTGATTATGGATTGGATCCTAAACCCAAAAAAGTGACATTAGTAGATTCTATAACTGTTATTTATATCAGTGTTAATTTCATTGTGATCATTGTACTGTGGTTATATAAAACGTTAACATTTGGGGAGTTGGTAAAAGTATGCTAGAATTCTTTGTGGTATTTTTGCAATTTTTATGGAAGTCTGAAATTATTTCAAAATGAAAAGCTTGAAAAAGTTAAGAAAACATTTATACCCTTCCCCCCAACACACAAGTACTCATGAGATTTCCAGGGTTCCAGAAATAACTGGGAGTTGGGTGGAAGAAGGTGAGAAGGTTTTCTGTGATGTGTGGGAGAATGAAGAGGTACCAAAGGGAGAAGCTAGTATCTAGTATCATTGGGTACTAAGTTAAATACAGTATTTTTCATTCACATCTCCTTTATGTGGCTACTTTGAGGTTAAGTAGAATGGTGAATATCAAACTCTTAGAGCAGTCCTTGGCCCACAGTACGTGCCTAATAAATTCTAGCCGCTGTTTTGTCATCTCTATGGTTGTCATCCTGGTTGTTACAAGCTCTTGAAGCTTAGCGGTCCTCTGGTGACACACATATTCCACTTGGAAATGTTCACATCTGCACTTACTCCCCTTAGGTACAGACTCAGTTTGACTCTGATATGGTTTGGCTGTGTCCCCACCCAAATCTCACCTTGAATTGTAGCTCCCATAATTCCCTCATGTTGTAGGAGGGACCCAGTGGGAGATAAATGACTCATGGGGGAAGTTTCCCCCATACTGTTCTCCTGGGAGTGAATAAGTCTCATGAGATCTGATGGTTTTATAAGAGGAAACTCCTTTAGCTTGACTCTCACTCTTCTCTGCTGCCATATGAGACATGCCTTTCACCTTCTGCCATGATGGTGAGGCCTCCCCAGCCACCTGAAACTGTGAGTCCGTGAAACCTCTTTTTTTGTATATTGCCCACTCTTGGGTGTGTCTTTATCAGCAGCACAAAAATGGACTAATGCAAACTTTTACTCAACGCCACCACAATTTGTTAGGAAATTAAAAATAGGAGTTATTTATGTGTTCTTTTTATTAAAGTAAATGTGTCCTTAGAACTATCTTAGGACTTCAGAATGAGCAAATGAATTTGGTTTTACTAAACCTTGGATGGAGGGGCTTGTGCACAGACACACAGCTAAATCAGTGGTGAAAAGAGGAGAGAAATTTTCCAGAAAATGAAGGTAACTCAAAAAACATCAAATCATTCTCCCCAAACTGGGCTTCTTTAGGGAGTTCAAACACCCACACTTACACTTAAGGTGGCAGCATCACTTCACAGCCCCCAGTCCCACATCCCAGTGTCTGCTGTCTGTAGTAGACTTACTAGGGAGACCACATCACTTAATTTTGAGAGTAAAAACAGTGCTAGAAAGAATCAGCAGGAATGAAGGGCTCTAGAGCAGGTGTACACTGAGACAGTCTGCTGTGAAGCAGGCCATTCCATCACCCTATCTATATAGGGACACAGCGGGGTTGTTTCCCTGCTAGTGTACCAGCTCTAAGCCACCATGTGAAGGCCGCTGGCATGCACCCTCAGATAGGGTGACTTCTCTCATATAGCTAGGATCCAAACAGGATGGGCAGAGCCACTGTTTACCCCACCCCGTCCCCTTCTCCCTCTGTGCAGCCTTGGCTCCCTGCTAGGGAAGTGCCAACCTCACAAGTCCCCGTCTGATTGTGCAACACCATTTCCACTGTCCCTCCCTCCCCACATCAGCCTTTGCCTACCTTCGGTTCCTGCCTTTCTGTCTGGGGCTGGCTTGGAGCCAGTTCAGTGTATCACATGGCGTCTACTCAGCAGAGATGAGGTACCAGAAGAGTCCTGAACACTCCCCACTGTCGCCCCCTCAGAATAACCTCCCGCACACTCCTGTTTGCTGATCTTTGAAATTCTTTAGAAGATAAAGCCTTTGTCCAGGAAACAGAGAGATGTGGGGGAGGAAGCCATGTCTCAAAGGACAATGAATTTAGAGGGCTTGGATTTTAGTCTTAGCACACACTTTGGCTGTTTATTACTTGCCCTTGTGAGACCCATTAACTCTTCCAGGGTCGGGTTTCCTTGCCTAAGGGGGAGGACAGTAAAACTTGTCCTGGATGTCCCAGAGCTTTGATAGTTTAATGACTTAACACACATGGAGCTGCTGTGTGCATGGGAGGTGGCCTTACTGTCCTGAGAGCTGACAATTGAGTCCACTCATTCCTGGGGGAGGAATTACACTGAGCTTTTAAGACTGATTAAAATCAATCCAATGGGATGGAGAATTGGATGCTGGCTACTGTACATGGGGTTATAGTTAAAATCTAAGTGTGAAATTTTAAAAAGACTGAAATGTTTTTAGATCATGAAAAAAGATGGGTGTATTTCATAGGTGCCACTTCCAAAAAGTGCGTTGTGGTAGATCTTTTTCTCCTGCATCCCATGAAACCTAGATGAGAAACTAAGAAGATAAGATAAAAGCAATTTTTCCTCAGGTCCCAGCTTCTTGAATCTCTTGTTCATGTTTGTGGGATGCCAGGTAATTTTCAGGCCTTAATCTCTGCAATAAGATGCTCAGAAAGGAAGCAACAGGTATCAATCAGGGACCAACCAGGAGACAAAAACCATACCGATATTTGAATGTGGAGAGTTTATTATAAAGAATTATTCATTGGAACAAGATACTGAAGTAGTGGGGAACTGGTCAGTAAGAAGGAGAGAAAATCCCAAAGAATACAGGATTTGCAGCTATAGAGAGCAGTTGCTGTCCCTAAGGCTGAGACCCAGAACTCTTTGAGAGCCCAGCCATGGCTCACTGCTCAGACACCAGCCTGCAGAGATGCCATGGTGGCAGAACTTGCTGGAAATCTTCCCTCTGAGGTGCCAGGGAGAACTGTCCCAGGTAGGTGATAGGTCTCAGGACTCACTGCAAAGATTTCTGAGGAGGCGCCGAGGCCCTGCAGGAGCTGGGTGCTCTGCAGGAGATGGTTGTGGTCACTCACTGCTGGGCTCAGATATTGAACAGACTGTGTATTGCAAAATCCCAGAGAGGAGAATGCTCTGGAACTCGAAAGAGAGAAAGCCCTTCTGGCGGCAGTATCCTTCCAACATCCTCTGCTAACAAGGGTCCGCGTTGTGCCAGCTAGCAAACGAGAAACACAGGGCCAGCTCCATTGACCCAGAACAATGAAGGGCGAATTTGGAGCTGAGAGGCAATAAATTGATAACTGACGCAGATCATGGCATTTTACAGGGAACACTGGGCTCTAGGCCCAGCACAGCGACATATGGCCTCAGGCAGGTCTCATTCTCTGAGCCTCTACTCTCATGGCTACAAAACGGGGTCTTATATGCTTATCTTTCAAAGCCGCAATCAAATAAGACAGAGGGCGGAAATTGTCAACTAATAACAGGTGTCGCAGCTTCAGTATGTATAGTGATGACACCTATTTCACTGACAATTTTAAAGGAATTTAACAATGAGTTCATCAAAACAACAAGCAACATTTATTGACTCATTTCTCACTTTTGGGAGGAGTCAATGAGAGAATCTGCTCAGTGGGTTTGCCCATATTAAGTGTAAAAGTAAATGTTAGTTGTAATCAACTCAAATTGTTAAATTACTTTCTCTATAATAAAACAGTGATGTATTTATTTTTCCTTTACTATGAAGTCACTCACTTTATTTATTGAGTGCCTACCATTGGTATGCATGATGCCGAGTGTTGCATTAGAGGCCCAGGAGCCGTGACGGCGTTGAGGAGGGGGAGATACAACCCTTTCAGGGATGTGACTCCTTGGGAGGAAATGCTGTTTATTTCTCTCACGAGCAAAAAAGCCACCCATGTTCACTTGAATTATGGCCATTCTAAAGTCAGCCCCATGTGGTTTCTCTCCTGTTCCCACCCTCCCTTGTTCCCGCCATCCCTCATTTAATTGCTTATGAATTCTGAGCGTTTACACAAAGAAGCTTTCACTTTTGAAGAAAGCTGTGCAGCCTGAATTCCTCAAAACATGTTCTGAACGGAGGGACCGATGTTTTCCTGTGTGTTTGTTTGCATGTGAATTAACAGGAAGTCTATAAACCACTAAGGAAGAATTCCTTTGCATGAAGTGAGTTTGGGAGCCAACTCAGGACCTCCCGGGCTTCACTGGCACTTTTCTGCTTTTGCGCCACAGATGCTGGGAGGGGAGATGCTAACTAGAATGACCGATGTGGGGGCATGGTCAGAGCCCACAGGACCTGCACTGACCGCTAAAATTTTTTCCTTGATGTTAGTCTCTTTGCCCTTCAGTCTCTCTAGTAGAGGGACTATGCACCTCCACGCTATGGACATTTGGGGCTGGATAATTCTTTGTTGTGGGGGCTTCCCTGTGCCTCGCAGGGTGTTTAGCAGCACCCCTGGCCAATGTCCACCCAATACCGGGAACACCTACCCCTCTGCTGACCAAAATGTCTCCAGAAGTTGATATGCCTTCAGGGATGAAATTGCTCCTGGTTGAGAACCAAACTGCAGCTCTTAAGAAACTTCCTGAAGGAAGCCTTTCACCTGCTTGAATGAGATACATGTTCTTTATCTTGGCATTCAAAAGTCTTCATTAACCTGACTCCTCCCAGAAGCCTCATCCCGCTGTTGTCTGCTTTTTCTTTGACTCCAAAAAAAAGATCCGTCCAGAGTTCCCAGAGCATTTCTTTCACAGCTCTTTGATCTTAGCATTCTACTTTCCTTGCGTATTCTTTTCTCTCCTCTCCAGCTACCCAAGGAAGATTTGAATAAATTGAAAGATATAATTTGCAAAGAAAAACTTGATATTGTAAAGAGATCAGATCTCCTTAAAATAATCTATAATTTAGTATCATCCCAGTAAAAATGTCAGAACTGTTTTTAGTAGGTGTACTAGCTTCTTCTAAACTTTTTTGTTTTAAATTTTATAGAGTAAAAATTTGTGCTTCACAAAAACCATCTGTATTAGTCCATTTTCAGGCTGCTGATAAAGACATACCCGAGACAGGCTAATTTATAAAGAAAAAGAGGTTTAATGTACTCACAGTTCCATGTAGATGGGAAGGCCTCACAATCATGGTGGAAGGTGAAAGGTGCTTCTTACATGGCAGGGGCAAGAGAGAAAATGAGAACCAAGTGAAAGAGGTTTCCCCTTACAAAACCATCAGATCTTGTGAGACTTATTCACTACCACGAGAACAGCATGGGTGAAACCGCCCCCATGATTCCATTAACTCCCACTGGGTCCCTCCCACAGCATGTGGGAATTATGGCAGCTAAAATTCAAGATGAGATTTGGGTGGAGACACAGTTAAACACTATCAATACTATAACAAAGCTAAAGGATGAAAATAATTAGCAATAGTATTATGAGACATATGATCCAACAAAGGGTTAATTTTTATAATATAAAGAGTCTATGAATAAATAAGAATCAAATCAAATAGAAAAAAGCAATAGAAAATCAAATACGATCCAATCAAATACAAAAAAAGTCAAGAACTCCAGAAAACAAGAAAGTAAATATCTGAGGTTTTCAAAGTTAGTCTTATTATTAGAAACAAATGAAAACAAGTGTCCATTTTTATAAAAATGTCAAAGGTCAAAAGGTTATTAAAGCTTTTATGAATGTACAGAAGTAGTACACCCTTACACTGCTACAAATTAAAGGCAGAACAGTTTGCCAATAACTTTCAAAATCCTAAATGCACATATCGAGTTATTCCATGCCCAGGAATATATCCTACAGGTACACCAGCATGAAATGTGCAAAGAGGGATGTGCAAAGATATTCACTGGAGTATTATTTAGCAATTAGTTAAGAGCAAAAAACCTGAAAGCCTTCAAATGTCCATCAACATGATAAATGGTAAAGTAAATAATTGGGCAATTGACTGAACACTCTTTGGATGTGAAATGCAATGCAGCCAATTTATATGAGCTGAAATGGATTGGATTGAGTTCGTAGGTGTAGTAGGAGAGAAAACGTAAGTTATAAAACCATGTTCGTGGGGTGTGTCTGTGGGGGGTGTGTGGCTGTGTTTGTCTCTGTATGTGCACGTCTGTGCATAAAATACTTCTGGAAAATGACATGCAGAATTCGGTAAGTTGGCTTCTAAAGGAGGAATGACTGGGACTTTAATAGGGAAGAAGGATTTGCTTTTCATTGCTTAATCTCGGATTTTAAAGAGATATATAAGACGTATGCATGTAATACTAGGTAAGATATATATTATGTAATATGTAATATGTTACTTATGTAATATGTAAAATGTTACTTATGTAATAGTTTACATACTATATAATATGTAACATATTTAATATGTAATGTGTTACATATTATATAATATGTAATATATTACATATTACATTTAATATGTAAATACCATTAGGTTTTAAAATACATGTTTGACTTTTTTAAATTTAAAAATAAAACTTTTATCGTTAATATTGGTAAGAAAGTCGCCTTATTATCTGTCTTTACAGCACATGTTGCTCATAGCTCTCATTTTTAATTGTCAAGTGACCTTTTGTGAGCTCAGGGGTAATTATCCACAAATCTCTATCAGCCAATTACATTGTTGAATGTTTTTAACTCCTTTGCTTTTGCTATGATACTGGTGTAGAGTTATAAAAATCGTAAGTTTTCAAATGATAGGGGCATGGACTATGATTCCTTATTAAATATAAATGTGTTAAATTCTGAAATGATCAAATACTTCACCGTATTAGACATTTACAGATGGAAAATTGGAAGGGAAATTGTCAAGGGAAGAAAGAGAACATCAGAAAGGGAAGCCGACCAGGCAAGTTGGTTTGTGCCTGTAATCTCAGCTGCTCGGGAGGCTGAGGCGGGAAGATTGCTTGAGCCCAGGACTTCAAGACCAGACTGGGAACACAGTGAGACCTCATTTCAAAAAAACGTAAAAAAAAAAAAAAAAAAAAAAAAAAATGGAAGGCTTCCAATTACTCTGCAAATAAGTGGGCTCTGAGAAATGAGTCACCCAATTACCAACTAGTTAGGAGAATTGAGATCAGAACCAAAGTCTCAAAAAACAATGATAGCAGCAAAACAGTCTCTACCCTGAAAAAGAACAAATATGAAAAATAATTTTACAAGAAAATTTGTGTATACTTGTAAGATACTATCAGAAAAGTGAGCATCTTGTATTTCTGTGATCTCCTGTTATTTCACATTCCCCAAACTTACCTGTGAGAAGAATTACCCAATTCTCTGAAAAGCATAGAAATCTAGAAAATTTACAGTTTTTTAAACAGGCAACTCAAGGAAATCTTATAATTAAGCCACCATACAGAACATTGCTTTATCTCATTTCCCTCTCAAAACAAGCCACTGAGGTAAGTAGAACATAGACTCTTTATTCTTGTTTAACATATAAGGAGACTGAGGCTCACTGAGTTTAAGTGTCTTCCCCTTAATCGTAGAGTAACATCTCTGAACTGTAGCATTTCTCTTTTTTAAATATGTATTTATTTCTTTTGTAGTCTTACTTCCAATAATTGTTCACTTTCAGCAATTAGAAAGCAAAAATATTTTATGAATGCTAGAATATCCACATCTTAATTTAGTCTGCTATTGATAAATGTACCACCGGATGAAACTCTATTCTTTAAGTACCAAGAAATGAAGGTTACTGAGGGTGGACGTAAACCAGAACGTAGAAGCTTACATAGATTCTACCCAACTCTTCCTGTTTTAGAAGAAGAACGCAGAATAAAAAGGAGAAGGGGGAATTTTGCAAGTTGGCAAGCAAATTCTGATTTGCCACTAAATCGTTATTTTTCTCCACTAGAAATCCCTTTCTAAGACAATGTGGGAGGAGGAAGTAGTTGCATGAATCATGCTGCCACTTGTCTTGAAAAGAAAGAGAAAAGTGAAAAATGATTTTCTTTTCTTTCTTTCTTTCTTTTTTTTTTTTTTGAGACTTAGTCTCGCTCTGTCACCCAGGCAGGAGTGCAGTGGCACAATCTTAGCTCACTGCAGTCTCCACCTCCCAGGTTCAAGCGATTCTTCTGCCTCAGCCTCCCAAGTACCTGGGACTACAAGTATGTACCACCATGTCGAGCTGATTTTTTGTATTTTTATTAGAGACGGGGTTTCACTGCATTAGCCAGGATGGTCTTGATCTCCTGACCTTGTGATCCGCCCACCTTGGCCTCCCAAAGTGCTGGGATTACAGGCATGAGCCACCACGCCCGGCCAAAAATAATTTAGAGAGAAAAGAGGAAGCAGTGCCTTGAACCCACAGGTGTCCACCAGACATAGGAAAGAGGCTACAAGCTAAGCTTTGTCAGGGTGACCTAGACTGGAGGAAACGTCCTTCCATTTCCCCACAAGGTAGCTTTTGTGGCTTTTTGCCCCAACTTCAAAATATAGTTCAATTTTAGATACTCAGAACCATTGGGGAATTAGTTTTCTCAGGGCTATTTTGTATTTTAATAGTTGAGAGTCTGTGCCTTTGAGCACCAACATCTGAACACATTCTAGCTGTTTTAGGACAGAAATCAACTTAAAATACATCTCGGTAGCCTCGTGTACAGACTACACTGAACAGAGTCTAACTTTTTCATAACGATTAAGGGGCATCACTAGAAATACCAGTCCTGGTAGGTTGCTATAACTGTAGTGATCCCAGGCAGAGCCTGAGGAAGTACATTTGAAATTTTGAGATGACCTTCTTGTCCCTAAGCTAAAAGTGAGCACTTTTTTATTTGTTTGTTTGGGCATGAGTTTATTTACACCAGAGGCCTTATAAAGACCAAAAAGTTTCATTTTGTGGCACAAAAATGGGATGATTTTAAGTTGATGTGCCATTTCTTTTCAGTTGATTTTTTAAAAAAATTTTAGGCCGGGCGCGGTGGCTCAAGCCTGTAATCCCAGCACTTTGGGAGGCCGAGACGGGCGGATCACGAGGCCAGGAGATCGAGACCATCCTGGCTAACACGGTGAAACCCCGTCTCTACTAAAAAATACAAAAAACTAGCCGGGCGAGGTGGCGGGCGCCTGTAGTCCCAGCTACTCGGAGGCTGAGGCAGAAGAATGGCGTAAACCCGGGAGGCGGAGCTTGCAGTGAGCTGAGATCCGGCCACTGCACTCCAGCCCAGGCCACAGAGCCAGACTCCGTCTCAAAAAAAAAAAAAAAAAAAATTTTAGTACCTAATGTCTTCAATTGTTAGTGATTTTTTCACGTCTTTTTTCTGCAATTAGACTGAAATCTCCTTAAAAGAAGGGACTGTGCACTGGACCTTTGGATATTACCCATAACAGTGTATTATAAAAACAGGTACCTATCAAATATTTATTATTCAGAATGACATTGACAAGAGTAAGATGTCTGAACCACCTGGAAAGGCTTTAAACCCTTGTGATGAGTGGGAAGGAGAGAAAACTGAATGAACAGCAAAAGGGATTTCCACCCTGAAAGCCATTTGCAGAGCCAGCTTGAGAAGACCCAAGGCTGGAGGAATATTAAAGACCAAAATAAATCACTAAAGAAGATCTATGTTATGGAGAGATTTTCAGTCTTCAGAGATAGTATTATTTAATATCATAAATGTTGTGATGGTTAATACTGAGTGTCAACTTGACTGGATTGAAGGATACAAAGTATTGATCCTGGGTGTGTCTGTGAGGGTGTTGCCAAAGGAGATTAACATTTGAGTCAGTGAGCTGGGGAGGGCAGATCCACCCTTAATCTGGTGGGCACAATCTAATCAGCTGGCAGAAAAAACGTGGAAAGGAGAGACTGGCCTAGCCTCCCAGCCTAAATCTATCTCCCTTGCTGGATGCTTCCTGCCCTCAAACATCGGGCTCTGAGTTCTTCAATTTTGGGGCATGGACTGGCTCTCCTTGCTCCTCAACTTGCAGATAGCCTATTGTGGGACCTTGTAATTGTGTGAGTTAATTCTTAATTAACTCCCCTTTACATATATATATATATATATATATATATATATATCATCTATTAGTTCTGTCCCTCTAGAGAACCCTAATACAATAAAGATGCCAATTGTCTCTAGATAGGCTTACAGACTATAGGTTGGATGCAACTACAGTGGAAATCCCCAATGAGATTTTCATAGGCCTTGACAAACTGATTTGAAAATAAAAATAGGGAGTCATGGCCAAGAATATTTGAGATGCTTCTGCATAAGACAAATAAGGAATGGGGACTTTATCCTACCAGATTTCAGAACTTATTATGAAACTTAAGTAACAAAGTACAATACTGGGACAGAGATAGGGGATAGACAAACTGAATGATGGGACGGAAGGTCATGCAGTAGGGCCAATACAGAAAGCTGATATATGACAGAAGGGGATGAAAGACCAAAGGCAAATACATGGAGCTAAAATTAAATAATTATTCAGTGGTGGTGAGGGAGCATAGAATTGCATCTCTACCTTATGTCATACACAAAATGAAACTTAGAGTGATTTAAGAACTTAAATGCCAATAGGAAATCTTTAAAGCCTTTAGTAGAAAATATAGGTCAACATCTTTCCTTTCGTAGAGCATTTCGAGATTTCTTGAACAAGACACTTAATGACTGAAAGTTTAACCAAATTAAGAAGTATGCTCATCAACATGATTTAAAGCAGGAAGGGTATCTGATGGCAACAGTTTTAGGCTTCGCAGGCCACATGGTCTCTGTCTTACCTTCTTTTTGTTGTAGTGGTTTTGTTTTTACAACTGTTTAAAAGCATAAAAAGGCCAGGCGCGGTGGTTCACGCCTGTAATCCCAGTACTTTGGAAGGCCAAGACGGGTGGATCACGAGGTCAGGAGATTGAGATCATCCTGGCTAACACGGTGAAACCCCGTCTTTACTAAAAATACAAAAATTAGCCAGGCGCAGCGGCGGGTGCCTGTAGTCCCAGCTACATGGGAGGCTGAGGCAGGAGAATGGCGTGAACCCGGGAGGCAGAGCTTGCAGTGAGTGGAGATTGTGTCACTGCACCACTCCAGCCTGGGCGACAGAGCGACACTCTGTCTCAAAAAAAAAAAAAAAAAAAACCATAAAAACTATCCTTACCTAAAGGCCATACGGAAATAGCCTGTGGGTTAGATTTGACCAGCTAGTGGTAGTTTGCAGACTTCTGCTTTCAACAAAGTGAAAAGATGCACACTGGGAGAAGACTTTTTTTTTTTTTTTTTAAACACATTGAATAGTCAAAGGATTCGCTAATATCAAGAATATAAAAGATATGGCCAGCACAGTGGCTCATGCCTGTCATCTCAGCACTTTGGGAGGCTGAGATGGGCAGATCACTTGAGGTGAGGAGTTCAAGACCAGCCTGGCCAGCATGGTGAAATGCTGTCTCTACTAAAAATACAAAATTTAGCTGTGGGCAGTGGTGGCTGCCTATAATCCCAGCTACTTGGGAGGCTAAGGCAGGAGAATGGCTTGAAAACAGGAGGCAGAGGCTGCGGTGAGCTGAGATTGTACCACTGCACTCCCGCCTGGGTGATAAATAAAGCCAGACTCTGTCTCAAAAAAAGAAGAATATAAAAATACAAAAGATCTACTAATTCCTAAGAAAATGACAAACAATAGGAAAACATGTAAAAATCAAACCTGCATTTCGCAGGAAAGGAAGACATTTGTTCAGTAAAGATATAACAATGCCCTCCTTAATAGAAATCAATACTTTGTTTTGCAGGCCATATATTCTCTGTTACGGTTAAATATAATTTTACACTTATTTGATTATTAAAAATTGATACATCAGTGCATCAGACATTACCAAGTGCCAGAGAAGATCTTTTAATCAATCAGACCTTTTTTTTTTCTTTTGAGATGGAGTCTCGCTTTGTAGCCCAGGCTGGAGTGCAGTGGTGTGATCTTGGCTCACTGCAGCCTCTGCCTCCTGGGTCCTGGTTCAAGCAATTCTCCTGCCATAGCCTCCTAAGTAGCTGGGACTACAGGCACGTGCCACCATGCCCAGCTGATTTTTGTATTTTTAGTGGAGACAGGGTTTCACCATATTGGCTAGGCTGGTCTTGATCTACTGACCTTGTGATCCCCCCGCCTCTGCCTCCCAAAGTGCTGGGATTACAGGTGTAAGCCACCGCACCTGACCCAATCAGAGCTCTTCCACATTGTTGGTGAGGAAGTAAATGGGTTCAACCACTTTGGAGAACAATTTGGCATTATCCTATAGAGCTGAACTTTCATGTATGCGAGGACTCAACCATTCCACTCCTAGGTATACAGCCAAGAGAAACTCTTGCACATGTAAATCAGAAGATAATGTGCAAAAATGTTCATAGCTGCACTGCCTGTAGTCATTAAAAAAATTAAAACATCAAAATGCCCTTTGTATTAATTTCCTATTGTTGGTATAACAAATGACCACAAACCTGGTTACTCAATACAACACAAACGTGTTAACTTACAGTACTAGAAGTCCGAAGGGGATCTCACTTGGCTAATATCAAGGTGTTGGCAGAGCCAAGTGTGAAGCCTCCATGGGAGGGAATCTGTTTCCTCTCTTTTTCTGACTTGTACAGGCCACCCATGTTCCTCAGCTCAGGGCCACTTCCATCTTTAAAACCAGCAATGGCTGGTCCGGTCTTGGTCATCCTGCATCCCTCTGACACAGATGCTTCTGCCTTCCTCTTCCACGATGGCTCTTATAATTACATTGGGCCCACTTGGGTGATCCAGAATAATTAACCCATTCCAAGGTCAGCTGATTATCAACATTAATTCCCTCTGCAATGTTAATTCCTCTTCAAAATGCACTGGCCTACATGCTGGATTTTCCCAGCTCACATATTCCCAGGCTCCAGGGACAAGGACATGGCTTCTTCAGAGGAGCTGTCATTCCACTTTTCCACATCCATAGAAGAGAATGTATAAATACATTTTGTGGATACGATAGAATATTATGCAGTAATAAAAACAATGATATGTAGCTAAATGCAACAATATGAATTCCTCTTCATAACATAATGTTACAGAGGAAAGAAGAAGCAAGTTCTCAAACTGTATAAAGCATGACATCTTTTTTAGTTAGCACCAAAACAGCAAGAATTAAATAATGTAGTTTACTCCCAATCAACACTGCCGCCTCTCAGTCATTGGCTTCACTGCCAGCCACCTAGTTGCTTAGGCCCAGGTCCTGGGGCTCGGCTAACACACATGCCAGTGAATCAGTAAATCTATTCCAAAATACATCCTGAGTTTGATCACTTTCCCCATTTCTGCTGCCGTATGCTTAGTTCAATCTGCCATGGTCATTTGTCACATGAATTAACCCAGTAGCTCCTTCGTTTATTTTTCTGCTTCCACTCTCGACCCTTATAACAATCCACCCTTTACAGAGTGACCTTTCTAATGCATAAGTTGGATTACAGCATTCCACTGTTTAAACCTTTTAATGAGTTCCAATTATATCCAGCATAAAATCCAAAATCCTTTGCAAGGCCTACAAGGCCCTGTGAAGCCTGCCCCCACCTGACCATCCCAACTCACGCTAAGCCACCTGCTTCACTCTTCCCAGACACACTGGCTCCCTGTTTCTGCCCCAAACAAGCTCTTTCCATCCTGGGGCCCTCACACTCTTCAACCACATACCTCTCTTCACGTCTTCAGGTGGCTGCCTTCTCAGGGACCCTTCTCTAACGTCTTTAAAGCATCAATTCCAGTTACTCTTTAGAATATCATTTCATTTCTTAAAAATAACTTGTGCATTTGTTCATGTGTGTCCCATGGTGAATAAAAGAGTAGATTCAGGAGTAAGTCTAACTGTGTGACATTGGATGCCTTCAGTTAAACTTGCTGAGCCTCAGTTTCCTCATCTATAAAATTGGGGAAATAATAGCGTGCATCTCATGGGGTCATTATGAGAATTGAATGAATCGATATTTAGAAAGTACTTAGAGTCCTGCACCCAGTAAGAAGCCCCGTGAGTATTTACTGTTCATCATTGTCTGCCTTTCCTTCGTAGGATGCAAGGTATTCTTCATAGGTGTTGTGTAGCCTAGAGAGTGGTGAGCACTCCGTGAACATCTGCTGTCTGCCTGCCCCTCTGAAGTGCGGTGATTTTATTTGTAGATTAGCTCCTTTAGTGATGGAGTCGATGCAAAGTTCAAAGATGCACTAAATTTATACAACATAACTAGAAATATATCAAAATGATAACACCAGTTGAATTATGGAGTTGTTACCTACACAGAACATGTTTGCAGGCAGATAATTTTGTTCTTCTGTATTTATTAAAACAATTATGAGTAAATAAAATTTCAGAACTTTGAAAATTTAAAAAAATCAATATAACTAACATTTTATAAAATGATATCCTAAAAGTATAAATTTCTTTGTTATGTGAATGCGTGCAATTTTGGTTCTGTTTTATTATGCTTTGTGTTGAGTCATTTCCAAATTGCGGATGACCTAGTTTCAAAAATGGAACCGGACAAATAATTTCTGTAAGAATCCCTATGGAGATGCACTTCTGTGGTTTTTATTTAAGACATGTTAAAAGCCAAGAGACATGTTCCAGAAGACAAATAGAACATAACTTTGGCTGGGAGACAAAATATATTTACCAAAGAGACCAAATTATGTGCAAGTGTGTGTGAATCCTTTGTCCCAAGAGATTTCATTTATGGTTAATTTCCATTCACGTGAAATTTCAGAATAGGATTCTCCCCTGAAGTGATGCCATTGTAAACTAATTCAGAGTGGGTGCATCCTTAGAGAGCCTCAGGGTCTCAGAGTTATCACTAGAAAATTTGGTTAGGAAAAACACATCATATGGGGCCCTCTGGGAGTTATCATCTGGATGAAACTCAGCTCAGATGAAATTTAGGGAAGCTTTAGAAAGAAAAACTATCCTAAAATGGCTAGGTAACGGAAGATGTATTCATTTATTCATTCAACTAATATTGAACCCTTACAAAGTGCTAACTCAGCACTGTGCTGGGCACATGGCCTCCATCAGTGAACAAAACCTAGAATGATCCCTGTCTTATGGGGCTTCCATTCACATGGGAGGTAGAGGGGAGATCCATGATAAATAAATGAGATAATTCTGGGGGTGATAGGTGCCTTGAAGAAGGAATCAGCTGGGTGAGAGTGACAAGAGAGAGACGTGATTCTAGAAAGTGCACTCAAGGAAGCCCCTTTGACAGAGTCGTCATCTTCACTGGTAGACCCTAATCAATACTCCTAATCAATAGAAGAAGCAGAAGCCTGAATCCCCGAGGAAGGAGTAGAGCAGATATCCAGGGGAAAAACATTCGGGCAGAGAGGAGAACAAGAGGAAGCTTGGTGGGGATGGTCAATGATCACATGATGTAAGTACATCCTTGCTCCCCCAAATCACACCCTCTACTAACACAACCGCAATCGTATCTTTTGTCAGCTCCCAGATGTGGGAATTGCTTATGAATGAATAGGATGAGCAGGAGAAGGTGGATGGTGGAGGAATGAGGTCAGCAAGACAGTTGCAGTAAGATTGTGGAAAGCCTTGAAGGCTGGTGAAAAGGGCTGTGGATTTTATTCACTCTGAGATGGGGAGCCCCTGGAACATATTCAGTGATGGTTTCTGGTTCATGTTTTTTTTTAAGTTTAAATGTTTTTAATATTAACTCTGGAGGTGTGTGAAGAATAAAATGAGAGAGAGAGGTGGAAGCAAGGAGACCATTTGGATATTGCAATAATTTACTGATAGCTGATGGTGGCTACTATAAGGATATAGCGATTATAGAGAGAATTATTCGCCTTCTGGATATATTAAAAGAGAGAGCCAACAAGATGTCCTGGTTGGATGAATGTGGGATATGAGAGAAAGAAAAAAGCAGCACAATATCAAGGTTTTTAGCCTGAGTAAATGGAAGAATGGAGTTACTGTTTTCTGAGTTGGGGAAGCTCAGATGGGAAACAGACACTTGGGAGATTATTCAAGAATTCAGAGATGCACATGCTAAGTCTGAGATGTCTATTAGACGTACAAGTGCAGATGCCTAGTGGATAGCTTGCTATGCGAGTCTGGAGTTCAGTGCGGAGGTCTCAACTGGGGAGGTAAAGTTGAAAGTTACCGATCTGTAGATGGTATTGGAGGCTGAGGGATGGAGTAACATCAGCTGAGTAACGAGTGTAAAGATAAGTTATCTGAGGACTGAGCCCAGGGCCAGAGAAAGGATGATGAGGAACCAGCACAGGATGCTGAGACAGAGTAGGTACAGAGCTAAGGGTTCAAAAGCAGGATACTGAGACAGAGTAGGTACAGAACTAAGGGGTCAAAAGCAGGATGCTGAGACAGAGTAGGTATAGAGCTAAGGGGTCAAAAGCAGGATGCTGAGACGGAGTAGGTGTAGAGCTAAGGGGTCAAAAGCAGGATGCTGAGACGGAGTAGGTACAGAGCTAAGGGGTCAAAAGCAGGATGCTGAGAGAGAGTAGGTACAGAGCTAAGGGGTCAAAAACGACTCCCCACAATAGCCAGGCCAAAAGACTATTAAGGAAGAGAGGGAGAGATCACTTCTGCTGAGGATAGTTGAACAAGCTGAGATCTCAGAGTATCTCAACTTTGGATCTGGCACATGAAGGTAATTGTGGAATCTGACAAGAGCATTGTCCATGGACTGGTGTAGATGAAAGGTTGACTGGAGCAGATGTAAAAGAAAAGGCAGGGAAGATGGAGTTGGGGAAGGACTTGCAGACACTACTTACAGACTACTCTCCCTTTGATTGTTGCTGTAAGGGGGAACAGAGAAGTGGGGTGGTGGCTAGGAATGGATGTGGGAAAAAGTTATTTTAATTACAGAATCTTTGTATGTTGTTGATAATGATCTAGTAGTAGGAAAAATGATGATGGCAAGAAATAGAAGGAATAATTACACAAGTAATGCCCTTGGGCAAGGGAGAGGGAAGAAAATCTAGTATGTAGGCCAGGCATGATGGCTCATGCTTGTAATCCCAGCACTTTGGGAGGCTGAGGCGGGTGGATCACCTGAGCCAAGGAGTTCGAGACCAGCCTGGCCAATGTGGCAAAACCCTGTCTTTACTAAAAATACAAAAATTAGGTGGGTGTGGTGGCACGCACCTGTAATTCCAGCTACTCGGGAGGCTGAGGCAGGAGAATCACTTGAACCCGGGAGGTGGAGGTTGCAGTAAACTGAGATCGTGCCACTGCACTCCAGCCTGGGTAACAGAGCAAGGCTCCCTCTAAAAAATAAATAAATAAATAAAATTAAAAAAAAACAAATCCTATGTGTAGCTGGAGTGCAGATGAAGGAGTCTGTGGGAACATGGACAGGTAACTCCACTGTAACAGGCAGAGACATAGCACACATGTGTAGAAGATTTGATGGCAAAAGCTGGCCTTGCTGGGCAGACAAGATCTAGTTTTTTCAGTGGTTTGCAATTCCAGCTACATATTAAAATCACATGGTGGACCGGGCGTGGTGGCTCACGCCTGTAATCCCAGCACTTTGGGAGGCCGAGGAGGGTGGATCACAACGTCAGGAGATCAAGACCATCCTGGATAACACAGTGAAACCCCGTCTCTACTAAAAAAAAATACAAAAAAATTAGCTGGGTGTGGTGGCAGGCACCTGTAGACCCAGCTACTTGGGAGGCTGAGGCAGGAGAAGGGCGTGAACCCGGGGGGCAGAGCTTGCAGTGAGCTGAGATGGCGCCACTGCACTCCAGCTTGGGAGACAGAGTGAGACTCCCTCTCAAAAATAAAAAATAAATAAAATCACATGGTGACATTAAAAAATACCAATGAGAAATGCAAATTAAACTACAATAAGACACACCTGTGTATATGGATAAAATGAAAAAATACAATACCAAGTTCCGATGAAGATTTGGAATGACTAGAGTGGTCGCACATGGTTACTGGGATTGCAAAACGGTGCAGCCACTTTGGGAAACAGTTTGGTAGTTTCTTACCATGTGGCCAAACAATTTCACCCTACAGTATGGACCTGAGAGTTCTATTATAAATAACTAAAGACCAGAAGCAATCCAAATGTTCTTCCACAATCAGCACTGCTGGCTTAGTGGTATCATGGGAGAGTCTCAAAAGTCCTTCAACAGACAAATGAATAAACAAACTGGTGCATACGCACAAAAGAACAGTACTTGGCAGTGGAAAGGAACAAACTCTTGATCCACACAGCACCTTGGAGTGATCTCAAGTACATTACGTTGAGTGCAAGAATCCAGTCTCAGAATGCCGAATGCTTCATGATGCTATTTACATCCCATTGCCAATAGACAAAATTACAGTGATGGAGAACAGACCAGTGGCTGCCCAGGGTTGCAGTGGAGCTGAGTATTTCACTATGAAGAGGTAGCTTGAGAGGGTAACTTGGGATGAGGGAACTGTTCTGCATTCATGTATTAAAACTCATACAATTGTACCTCAATTAAAAAGGCAATTTTAGGCCAGGCGTGGTGGCTCATGCTTATAATTCTAGCACTTTGGGAGGTCAAGGTGGGCAGATTGCCTGAGTTCAGGAGTTTGAGACCACCCTGGACAACATGGTAAAACCCTATCTCTACTAAAATACAAAAATTAGCTTGGCAAGGTGGCAGGCAAGGTCTCAGTTACCCTGGAGGCTGAGGCACAAGAATCTCTTGAACTCAGGAGGTGGAGGTTACGGTGAGCCAAAATTGTGCCACTGCACACCAGCATGGGTGACAGAGCAAGACCCTGTCTCGAAAAAAAAATCAGTAGATTCTGAGTAAAGCAGATGAACCTCTGTAATGTGGTTGAGTGGGCCTCTTCTAATTAGTTGAAGGCCTTAAGAATGAAAGACTGATCTCCTCCGAGAAAGAGAAAAACCCTGCCAGCTGACTGCCTTTGGATTGAAGCCGCAATATTATCTTTTTCCCAGGTCTCCAGCTTGGCAGCCTATGCTGAAGATTTTAGATTTGCCAGCTTCCACAAACATGTGAGCCAGCCTGGGCATGCTGGTTTAAGCCTGTAATCCCAGCACTTTGGGAGGCCGAGGTGGGAGGATCACTTGAGCCCAGGAGTTTGAGACCAGCCTGGATAATGTAGGGAGACTTTGTCTCTATTAAAAAAAAAAAAAAAATGCTTACTGATAGCAAGTACCCTGGGGGAGCGTGTAGTGGGCAGACTCCAATTTTTGGTGAAGGTGGCAATGGAGACATCCCCCTTCCCCCATTTCCAGGGCTGCCCTGAGATGGAGGGTCCCCTGTGCTGCCTGGCCGGCCCTGAGGCTCATCTCCTGAGAGCCTTGACTCAACCCCTTTCTTGTTTGAAACATTTTAAAAATACCCATGCTTAAACTCTACCCAGCCCCCGCCCCCGCCCTCAAATCCTTACTCAATTATTGGGGAGGGAAGGAAGATGGATTTTTTAATATATTTTTCATTTTTAAAGTGCTTTACAGGCAGTTATAATAGGCAGCCAAAGATAAAAGGCATGAGTTCAGTCAAGACAGTGAAGGCACAATTCAGGAAGAGTTTTAGATTAAGTGGTGTTTTCCTGATGAATGACAGCAAGCTGCAGAGGGCATTGCGCCAGACTGGCAGGGTGTGCAGGCCCTCTGGGCATGGGGGTCTGCCCAGGACGGGCCGTCTGGGGATTTGCAGGCTGACCCTCACTGGGCACGAAAAGACTAGCCCTGGTGGTCTTCTGGAGGATTGTGGCAGTGAGGCTATGAGGGATGGGGAAGGGCCAGGGGTCTTGACTGAAGCACTAGAACTTTATGAATCTTCCCTAAGCTGCTCTAATAGTTATGCGGTCAACAAGGGAAGTGCAGGGAGGGGGTGGGTGCTCACTGTTGGAACAACCAACAAAGGATGTGAGACAAGGGGAATATCCCACCCATTTCCTCTGGCAATGGGAGAGGGAAGTGGGGTTATGGAAAGATCCTTTCTATGTGGTCATCCCCAACAAGGTTAAATTTACATGCTGAATACATTTGCACATTTAAAGTACTTAAAGGAGTGCCTACAGCATAGGAAGAGCTTAATAAAGGCTAAGGAGAAAGTAAAAGAGATGTCTTTGAAAATGTTTTTCCTTTCTGGGTATCAGTGTAAGAATTTTTTGTTTGTTTGTTTGTTTGTTTGTTTGTTTGTTTTTGAGGTGGTGTCTCGCCCTGCTGCCCAGGCTGGAGTGTAGTGGCATGATCTTGGGTCACTGCAACCTCCGCCTCCCAGGTTCAAGCGATTCTCCTGCCTCAGCCTCCCGAGTAGCTGCGACTACAGGCGTGCGCCACTACGCCCGACTAATTTTTTTGTGTCTTTAGTAGAGACGGGGTTTCACTATGTTGGCCAGGCTCGTCTTGAACTCCTGACCTTGTGATACACAGGCCTCGGCCTCCCAAAGTGCTGGGATTACAGGCATGAGTCACCGCACCTGGCCCTGTAAGAATGTTTATGTCTTCAAAGAACTAATGTAGTTGACAAAGTCAGTGCATTTACCCATCCGATCTCTTTTTCTGCATCTCCTGGACCTGAGGTAGAGTCTGTGATTTGGCACATTCTTGAGATTGATGGCAAAAAGTTTCCTGCAAATATATTCTAGAAGACCCACGATCCAGAACCCATTTCCAGGGCTCTGCATAGCTGAAAACATAGGCAGAATACGCGAGGAAATGCTCCAGGGAGCTCAGCTCCTTTTGGAGTCTCCAGAGTTTGGGATTAACTGGTCCAAAGGCTGCATCTCTCTCTATCTCCTTTATTTCTTTTCCATAATTGATCCCAGCAGAATTTTGTGAGAGGAGCAGGAAGACAGGATGTCTTCCGTTTACTCTGATGGGCCCCTCACACTTTGAAGTTTCTTGTTGAGTGCTACGAAGCAAGAGTATATGTCTGCTTCGGAGATCATCTGGAACACGTATTGAGAACTCACTCCTTACTGTGTGTTGGGACTTGTGCTTGCTCTCATTCCTGTAATCTCATGATCTTTATGACAATCCTGTGAGGTAGGGTAGGGGAGTCATAGAGATTTTATAGACGAAGAAGCTTAAATTCAGAAAGCCGGGAGTCTTTCTGAATTTAAGCCCATGGAGTGAGTTGGTAGCCAAGCTGGGATTTGAATTCATCACTTCCCCAACAGATCTTTCTTCTCCCCCAAGTGCTGTGACCCACAGCTTTGTCCTGGAATACAGTAAGCCTCTGTGGCAGTAAATGTCCCTTGGTATCCCCTTAAGTGCTTGCTTCCTCTGGGAACGGGCTGTCCGGTGGGAAGTAAGATTATATTAGATCTGCTCTCAGCCATTCACATCAGTGGCCCCATTTGTTTCCCAAGACTCAAAGGTCCCAAGGGTTTGGAAGCACAAAGAGGTGCCTCAGGACACCCACATCCTCGGTCCCTAGACTGATTTGTGTCCAGGCGCCAGTGTCCTGACCCCTGGTGTATCTGCATTCCACATCTCCTTCTGTCTGTTGCAGGGATAGGAAGTGGGGAAATCATTGACCTTTGACTTAAGCGGAAACGCTGAGAGAATAACAAGCACATGCGAGATGACTGTTAATCAGATGATCGTGCCATCTCCAGATGGCTATCTCCATGCTGGGGACAAAGGAAGGGAGCCTGCCGGGCCAGTGTCTTTGTTGAGGTGTGGTTTCTCTGTGGCTCTTCTGTGAGTTCCTTGGTCTGAGTACCAAGAGGCTGTTGCTTCCTGGGATGTTTAAAAATCAATCAATCAAATATGGAATTTTAACACGTAATTCATTCAGGCAGCCCAGGTGCCAAAGGCGGGGCTGAGAATTAGAACTGGGTTTCTTGACTCTTTATTCAGTGCTTTTTCTGATAACAGTATAAAGGGCAATTTCTAGAAATTTCTATTTGGAAAGCAATGTGAAGTTTTCTAAATAACAGGTGGAGATACTGCCCTCTGGCTATGAAGTTCCCAAAGCTGGACCAAATTTGGAAGATGTAATTTCTTACACTGATACACAGAAATAAAAATGTCTTCAGAGATATAATCCCTTTTATTTCCTCCCTAACCTTTATAACGTCTTATGGTGGGCTGGGCACTGCTTTAGCACTTTAAGCTTGAGTTCAGGCCTTTAATCATGTACGTAGCTTTAATCATGACCACATTAAAGACATTGCTGGAAAATCATAGCATTGGCTAACGTTCATGTCCAGATGCTGACAGAAGCGTTTTGCACATGTTACTTTATTTAACCAAAACTCTTCCTCTGAGCTCTGGACCCAGATCACCACCCACCACTTCAATATCTCCTGTTGAGTGTCTCAACAACACATTGAGTTCAACGTGTCCTAACAGAAGTTTGTGCTGCCTTGCCCCGTCCCAGACTCTCCCAGTGTCCCCTATGGCAGTGAACAGCATCTATTAATACCTAGACTGAGGAGTTACCCTTGACTCCTCCCTCTCCCTAGCACCCTATTTCTGATCCATCACCAAATTCTGTGGATCTTATGGAATCCTATGTTTCTCTCAGGCCTATCCACACTTCTCTACCTGACTACCCTATTCCAAAATACCATCATTTTCATGCTTAGATTTTGATAGAAGCCTTCTAATTGGTCTATCCATATCTGCCTTGCACTCCTTGAATTTCAAATTGTATCAAAGATAATCTCCTTAATAAGACAAATATTAACATATTCTCTTTTTAAACACACATTAAAAAGTCCCCACTGCTCTTACGATAAAGACAAAACTCAGTTTGGTGAGGAGGGCTCTGTATGGGGCTGCTGCCTCCGCCACCCCCTTGGTTTCTATGGCATTCTCCTGCCTCTGCAGCTCGCCTGCCTCTCTCAGCATTCTTTTACTCTTGCTCCATATAATAGTCCCAACAGCCACAGGACCTTTGCACATACTGCTTCCCCTTATCTAGTTAAATCCCTTGTCATTCATATCTCGGCCTTCCCTAGCTTTTAAGGTTAATGAAAATCTCTCCCATTCTATCTTTTCAAAGCATCATGGACCTCTCACTTGTAAGATTTGTCATAATTATTATTTTTATTCATGTGATTCATATCCTTTTCCCATAAGGGCAAATGCATTTATAATTGCTCAAAACTGTATTCCCAGTGCCAAGAATAGTACCTAACCTATAGTAGACACTCATTTTATAGGTGTTATCTGATAGACGAATGAAATGAATAAACAGATTTGCCCAGCATGGTAGAAATCTTATTATGCTGTCACTTCTATTTCAGTAAATTTTATGCTGATCATAGAAAACCTTCTACATGTAATGGAGTCACAAACTCAAATGCTCCCAAGGTCAGGCAGGTACTGAAAATGAGAGGATAGCCCCCATTTAAAGGAGGCAATCATGGGGAATGAAAGGCTCAGATTTTTCAAGAGAAACTGTATCTGTGAATTTTTTTCCCAAACATTTCTTGCGGATTGAAAAAATATTGGAGTGGTCAGAAAGATGAAGAAACGGAATGGGGAAATTTTGTTAAATGTTGCTTACAAGGTATAGTGGGTTGATTAATGTCTCCCAAAAGTTCACGTCTACCCAGAAACTCAGGATGTGACCTTATTTGGAAATATGGCTTTTGTAGAAGTGATTAGTTAAAGATTGAGGTGAGATCATATTGGATTATGGTGGGCCTAAATCCAGTGACTTGCTCTTCCCATGAGAAAAGGTGAGGACCCAGAGAGCTTTATAAAGAAGTCCGTGTGAAGAGAGGCAGAGATTGGAGAGATGCTTCCACAAGCCAAGTGTAAACCAGAAAACTAACAGAGCAGATTTTTAAAAACTAGGACTGAATGTTAGTTGGATAAGACTTGGATACATGGAAGTCATTAGAAGCCTTTGCTGGTGGCATGGTGGCATTCCAGATGAGAGGTTTGAAAAGTGAAGAGTGAGTGAGAAAGTGAAAGTCATTGTCTATTCCTGCCCTGACCCACCCATCCGCCCACACACCAATTCCTGCTGTGAAAAGAGGCTTCCTGGTAAACCTGATGCCCTGGGGGTGTTGCCTGCCTGCAACCTGCCTGCAGGTCTGTCTGAAATACACAGAGATGAGGGACTTCCAGTCCTTGGCCGTCTCCCTAGGAACACGTGAGACAGGCTGGGCGCAGGACCAAGGAGAAGTTTGGCTCTGCTCAGGGAAAATCACATGACTCAGGTGAGAGAAGTGAAAGAACCTGGTAGCAGGAGGAGATGGGGGAGCTGGGGACAGAGAGCAGCTGGGGAAACAAATGTGACTGTGGAGGCAGTGCCAGCCAGCATACAGCCAAAGAGCCCTAGGCACGGTCCTGATAGATGTCAAGGTCAGGCAGGGTTCAGAAAAGTACGTCAGGAGGCCCAGTCAGCCAGCAGGGAAGCTGGCAAAGATTCCAAGCAGTGGTGATAAGAGAGGAGTCATGTGGATGTACCTTGTCGTTCTAAGGTACCTATTCTCGGCTAGACTCTGGTAGCGGAGACGTGTGGACCGGGATGTGCTGCCTTTAGAAAGGAGTCTGGGTCTAAGGAGACAGTGCTGGAGGAAGTCACCACTGCACCAGGGGACCCCTGCGGTCAACTGATCGAACAGCAATGGGAGTTTATAGGCTGTACAAATGACACTGCCAGCCATCAGAGATGGTGCAGCTCGGTGGAACATTACTGCTTTCCATCCCTTCGCCTGGATGTCCCTGGTAAAGCTTAGGGCCCAAGGATCAACATGATCGGCCAAACTTAAAGCAGTCATTCCAGCCCTGGATGCTTTTAACAAGGTCTCTATCTTGCCCTAAGCCTTCATCTCTCTTGGATAAAATTTGTGCTTATGTTGGACAGTGTGACTCAAGTGTCTGGGCCTCAGCTGGGGTGGTTGGACCCCTCTTTCCTTCCTTGGGATTTCTTATAGACAGGGAGCCTCTCCCAGGCCTCTTTGCAACTTGGTGGTCTCAGGTTTCAAAAGGGTAAAGGTGGAAGTTGCAAGGTCTCTAGAGGCCTTTCCCTGACTTGTGCAATTTTGAGCCTCTCCCTCTGTGGGATTTCTTATACTCAGAGGCTACCCAGAACCTTTTCAGAGTTTAGTGCTCTCAGATTTCAAAAGGGTAAAGATGGAAGTTGCAAGATCTCTTGAGGCCTTGCCCTGGTACTCACACAATGTCACCTCCCCACATTCTATTGGTTAAAGCAAGTCATAGCCCGGTTTCAAAGGGTGGGGAAATTGACCCAATTTTGACGGGAGGAGCTACAAAGAAACTGTGACCATTTGTCATCTACCACATCAAGCCACTGTGTTCCTGGACTCAAAATCAGAAGCAGAATGATGTAAAAATCATGAGAAAATTGCTGAAGTTAATTCACCACGTATATCACAGTATATTAACTATGCAGTATATTACCTATATAGTATATTAACTATACAGTATAACACAGTATATTAACTAGTTCCTGCTACCCAGACCCCGGCTGCCCTTTCCTGTGCTTTCCAACCCTGTTTCTTTGGTTTCTCCTTGGATTCTGTGAACTCTACTATATCTTTCTAATAAATTCCTTTTGTAATTGACTTGGATAGATTGGTTCTGTTGCCTACATTTAGTGAACCCTAGTATAAATTCTCCTTCATGGGGGTACTGCAAGGATCAAATGAGATAATGTAAATAAGGCATTTAGTGGGGTCTAAGTCCATAAAAAGCACTTAAGACATTTAGTTATTATAATTAAATTAAAGTGCTTTGAACTTTGGAAGGGTGACTAGAAAGAAAGGTATAAGTAAAGAAGTATGACATTAAAAAGAGTCTTGATCAACGCCAGGCACGGTGGCTGACACCTGTAATCTCAGCACTTTAGGAGGCTGAGGTGGGTGGATCACTTGAGGCCAGGAGTTCAAGACCAGCCTGGCCAATACAGCAAAACCCTATCTCTACTAAAAATTAAAAAAAAAAAAAATTAGCCATGGATGTAGTCCCAGCTACTCAGGAGGCTGAGGCACAAGAATTGCTTGAGCCTGGGAGACAGAGGTTGCAGTGAGCCAAGATCTTGCCACTGTACTCCAGCCTGTGTGACAGAGCAAGGAAAAAAAAAATGTCTTGCTCTGTCTCCCAGGGACACTATGAGCATTGGTGGTGACACTGTGTCTGGCACATGCGGGCCAGGACTCTTTTTTTTTTTGAGACAAAGTCTTGCTCTGTTGCCCAGACTGGAGTGCAGTGGTGTGATCTCGGCTCACTGCAACCTCTGCCGTCCGGGTTCAAGAGATTCTCCTGCCTCGGCCTCCCTAGTAGCTAGGATTACAGGTCCGTGCCACCTGGCCCGGCTAATTTTTGTATTTTTAGTAGAGACAGGGTTTCAGCATCTTGTTCAGGCTGGTCTTGAACTCCTGACCTTGTGATCCGCCCATCTTGGCCTCTCAAAGTGCTGGGATTACAGGTGTGAGCCACTGTGCCCACCAGGACTCTTTTTTATGACTTCTACAGACAGGCACAAAAAGCCTCAGTCCAGTCGTTGGGAGGCTTTACTGTTATTTTTATGTGATTTCATAGTAAATTTAGTCTCTAGAAAAGAGAGTAAGTGTCTGCCAAGAGACTGCCACTTTCTGTATCACAGTTCCTTCAGAGGGCTAAAAAAGACATTAAAGCAAGAACATATTAACAGTAGTGATCAAGACCAGGTATGCTGTTCTTGTTCCCCTGCCAATGAGATTACATTCTCTGGCAGATTCACTCTTTGGGAAATCTGGTCTTTAAAAATCTGAAACAGAATCAGTAACATGGGAATGTAGTATACGATTATTGAAATAGCATGTCAACATCAGTGGGGAAAAGTACTACTCAATGAGTGACAATTGTGGGACTCATTTAGGGGTAAATGCCTCAACCACTAACTCCTCATAAATCCAATATTAAATTTTTTTTTTTTTTTTTTGAGACGGAGTCTCGCTCTGTCGCCCAGGCTGGAGTGCAGTGGCCGGATCTCAGCTCACTGCAAGCTCCGCCTCCCGGGTTTACGCCATTCTCCTGCCTCAGCCTCCCGAGTAGCTGGGACCACAGGTGCCCGCCACCTCACCCGGCTAGTTTTTTGTATTTTTTAGTAGAGACGGGGTTTCACCGGGTTAGCCAGGATGGTCTCGATCTCCTGACCTTGTGATCCGCCCGTCTCGGCCTCCCAAAGTGCTGGGATTACAGGCTTGAGCCACCGCGCCCGGCCTAAAATATTTTTTAAAAAGATTAATTAAAGGACTAGAGGAAAATACGGAAGAATTATTTTTTATGTCTTTATGGTGGAAAAGCCTTTCTCAATATGACTCAAAATCAGTAAGACCTAAAAGATCGATAAAGTTGGCAACATATAAATTTAAAGAGTTGTTCATAATAAAACACACGCACGTACATGCCATAACCAAAGCCAATTGATAAATGATAAACTGAGAACAAATATTTTACAAAACATATCTCGGACACAAGGTTAATCTCCCGAATACGCCAACAATCTCTAAAAATCAATAGGAAAAAAGAACCTAATGGAAAAATAAGAGACAATTTAGAAAAAAGGAAATAATAAATAATTCCTACACATTGTCCATTTGGGAATAAACTTGCTAAACACACGTATGGAAACACGGACAACTTAAAACTATGCTGAGACAGCATTTTCACCTCTCAAATTGGTAAAATCTTCAGGATTTGATAGCACTCATAGTTGGCAAGGCTGTGAGGAGGAAATTGGTATTTTCAGACATTTCTGTTGGGAGGGTGAATTAGCACAACTCTGTCAGAGGCCGATTTGTCAATAAATACTAAAATTGTAAATACATATGCTTTCTGCCTGGGAATTGTAGTTTTAGGAATTTCTATTACAAATACACTCACATACATATGAAATAACTTGTAACAACAAAGTTAAGAAGTAATTTAAATTTCCATCAATAGGGGACTGTTAAATTATGGAATATGTATATACCCAATGGAACTCATTCAGTGGTTAAAAAAAGAAGCAGAAGAAAAGGAAATGAGAAAACTTTCTGTGTACTGATATGGAAGTTCCTCTAAGATTTCAAGGGAGTAAGTATGGAACAACGGGCATAGTGTGACATCATTTGTGGTTAAAAGGCGGAAAGGCAGGGGATAATGTATTTTGAAATGGACAAATGCCTTTTCCTTCTATATTTATCCAAAAGATCTGAGAGCTCACACACACACACACAAAACCTAGTAACAGGAGGCGGTGGAAATTTGGAAGATGGGGAAGGGACATCTTTTGCCATTATTTTTGCTTCTCCAATTTCTTGAATGTATTGTTTAGCTAAGAAATAGTAAACATTTTGAAATTAAACAAGAAAACAAATTAGGTTATTGTCTTTTAAGGAAGACTCAGGAATTCAAGTCCTACCATGTATTGAAGCTGTAATGAGAATAATTATGACTCTTGCAGTGTAAGCCTATACATTTTACAAAGTATCTTCTCCTCTGTGATAGCTCTAAACTGCATGATTGCTCCCTTAATTCTTAAAATAACTTGTGAAGTTGGTTGTGTTATCCCCATTTAGTAGCTGAGAAAATTGAGCCTCTGAAGTTCAACAATCCCCAGGTCTCACAGGTTGACACAGAGCTGAAGCATAAGCCGGGGTCTCCTGGCTCCAGACTGACCTCCAACCCTGACTTGCTGCCACTGGGCCCTTGGCCTCAGCTGGTGGCTGGGTGGCTGTACTCTGTACATTCCCATTGCCTGGTGGAATATACATACATACTGATTCCCTGGGGTGATAACACAGCATCTCCCCCACTTACCCACGGGGGGTGTGTTCCAAGACCTCCAGTGGAGGCCTGAAATCACAGATAGTACCAAACCTGATTGTAATCAATGGGAACACATTTCTGTTCCTGTTTTCCATTCACAAATGTAATGCTTTTTCCACCTCAAGCACTTATCGTGTACTGTGGCAGTAACTTTTGCAGCAGCAAAACGAGCACAAATTTCTTTTTCCTTCTTCACAATTTCACAGATAGTAGATTCCTTCTTACCATAGATCTTAGCAACCTCAGCATGACGTTGTTTTTTTCTTTCCTTACTAAGTCGAGAACTTTCACCTTTTCACTTAAAGGAAGGACTTTATGGCTTCCCTTTGGCAGATCCTCATTGTCAGCATCACTCCTCTTGTGTTTGGGGGCTATAACTGTGTAAAATAAGAGTTCCTTGAACACAGTGCTGTGGATACTGTGATGGTTGATCTGATAACTGAGGCAGCACCCCAGTGACTTACAGTGGGAGGTGTCTACAGTGTGGATCTACTGGACAGAGGGATGATTTGCATCCTAGGTGGAACAAAGCAGGATGACATGAGGTTTCATCACAATGTGAAACTTAGAAATTGTTCATTTCTGTAATTTTCCACTGAATTTTTTTTTTTTTTTTGAGATGGAGTCTCGCTCTGTCGCCCAGGTTGGAGTGCAGTGGCGCGATCTCGGCTCACTGCAACCTTGGCTTTCTGGGTTCCCACCATTCTCCTGCCTCAGCCTCCTGAGTAGCTGGGACTATAGGCCCCCGCCACCACGCCCGGCTAATGTTTTGTATTTTTAGTAGAGACGAGGTTTCACAGTTTTAGCCAGGATGATCTCGATTTCCTGACCTCGTGATCCACCTGCCTCGGCCTCCTAAAGTGCTGGGATTACAACGTGAGCCACCGCGCCCGGCCCACTGAATATTTTTGGACTGCCATTGGCCACGGGCCACTGGTAACTGAAACGTTAGAAAAGAAAACCTCGAATAAGGGGTGGGGGAACCACTGTGCAGACATGTGTACCAGCCCTGTTCCAAACCAAGCCTCCTGGAGTCTCCTTCCTGTGCAGGAACATGATGTTGTTTTCCTGAACACAATACCGCTGTGATCTGTTAAACATCTGATTTCCCAAATGGACACTCCTAGCAGATGGCATCTGTGTCACCCAACTGAACCAATGATAGCACATTGGAACAGCTCCATAATTTCTGCCAAGGAGGGAAGCTGTGAAAGTTGAAAGTGAATGAGGTAGGTTGGATGGGGAAAGGCAGCAGGCAGGTAGTGGGAAACTCAGTCCCTGCAGGGAGGATCCCAGATGACTCACAGAGTGTTAGTTCTACCATAGCAGGAACTTTGGAGATGGCATAATCCCCTCATTTTACAAATAGTAATAGGAATCTATTAGAGTAATGAGGAGATATTAGGCTTACGTGCTAGGCACAGTTTAAAGTGGTTCACATTAGTAATTCATTGAATTCTCATACCAACCTTGTGAAATAGACACTATTGTAAATCTCCTTTTCATGGATGGATAAACAGAGGCACAGAGAGTTTAAGCAACTCACTGAAGGTCACACAGCCAGTAAGTGGTAGAGCAGGCTTTTAGAATCCAGATAGACCAATTCTGAGTTCATGCTCTCAGCCATTCAACTCTGTGGTAAAAGTGATTTGTCCAACTCAACTAGTGAGTGAACCAAACTGGGTCTAGAACACACAAATCTTGAGGACATCCAGTGTAGACACACAATAGGGACTGTGTGGAAAGGACAGCCACAAATGACAGAATTAGAAAGATGTATCAGGAAGGAAGGAAGGAGGGCAGGAAAGGGAAGGGAAGGAGGAAGAATCATTTTCCTTGTCCCAGGGTGTATGATCCTCCTTCCCACTGGCCTCTTGTCCATCTGCAGACCAACAGCTCTGCTGTTGACATGCTGGTTTGCTGCAGGATGCTTTACACAGGAGAGTGACATCATCTGATCACTTTGGCCAAGTTTCACCAGACGGATTATGTTGTCTTCATTACTTGCCTTCTGTGTTCTCTTGTCAATTAAGGGTAAATCGTCTTGGTTAACAAAACTATACTCCTGTGTTTTTGGAATAATCATTATAAACAAGAACAATTTGTTGAGCTGTTTAAATACATTATCTCATTTGATCATCCTAGAAAACACTGATGTATATATTATTATTCCCATTTTGGAGATGAAAATATTGAGTCTCAGGTAGCTTAAGTAATCTGCTCAAAATTACATAACTCATAAGCAGAAGGAATGAGATTTGAACCACGACTATTTCATTCCAAAGCCTAGTCTTCAGTATGGTGATGTATTGTTTCCGCAGAGTGTATTTGGAATCCTCTAGATAATTTCATATGGTGAAAACATTCAAGTCCTGGCTGGGTGTGGTGGCTCATGCCTATAATCCCAGCACTTTGGGAGGCCGAAATGGCGTATCACCTGAGGTCAGCAGTTCGAGACCAGCCTAGCCAACATGGTGAAACCCCGTCTCTACTAAAAATACAAAAATTAGCCATGCCTGTAATCCCAGCTACTCGGGAGGCTGAGGCAGGAGAATCGCTTAAACCCGGGAGACAGGGTTGCAGTGAACTGAGCTTGTGCCACTGCACTCCAGCCTGGGCTGCGGCGTGAGACCCTGTCTCAAAAATATATATATATACTCAAGTCCTAACATCGTTGTATTAACCAATTTGAGCAAATAATCTACAAGCCTCTGTTTTCAGATAGCACAGAGGTGGCCTCTTTTCCATCCCCTCTCTATTCCCAGCAGGTTGGAGACTGACTTTGACCAGATCACAGTGAGGTAACTGTGTCCTTGCATAAAGAACTGACCCAGAAGCAAGCCATTTGAGAATAATTTAGCACCACATTCTAGGCCAAGAGAAAATAACTCAAGATAAGAATATAACCCCCAAAGGGGAATAGATTTCTTGTTGGCAGAACTCTATATGCTTCCCAGTTCTGCAGCAACAGCAGATTTCTCCAAGTTACTGAGTTCAGAGGATGTATTTTGTTTAAACAAACAACAGCAAAGAAAGCTCAAGAGAGAGCTTGTTTTTTCTTTTATACTAAGCAACATATATTTTTTGAATGCCTATTAAACATTCCGTTGTCTGGCATGGGGCTCTCCACATGTTCTTTCCCCTGTGGGGCTCTTATAACCCATCTCAGGGAACCCACAGCCTTCCCTGAAATATGGCTCATTTCACTAGTAGGTCAGCAAATGTGGCAAATTGGCAAATTGTCTATTCGAAATTGACCTTGCATTTCTCAATACTCTTTCCTGGGCAGCAAGCAAGGGGAATTAAAACTTCATTGAAACGTCCTGGAGTCTCAAAAGGAATCGGAGCAAAAGTCAAGATTGATAGCAAAGTGCTGAAACAGACATTTTATTGGGTGGAGCCGTTTCGACTGATGTGCAAAGGCATCCTGGTAAGGAGAGGAGCCTCTGTCTTTGAACAGCTTTTTCCCTTTCATACATCTGATTTTTTTTGAGTGCCTACCAATTTTCTAGACTTTATTTTTGGTTTAGGATCCAAAACATTATAATCACTGCCCTCCAGGAGCTTCTATTCTGATGGGGGAGGAGAAAACATAAACAAAGGAAAAAGTAAATTAAATTGTGCGTTAGACAGTGATGTGTTCGGGAGAAAAAAATGAAATAGGGAAGGGTTTAGAAAATGCTAAGAGGTGAGCATTTTTTTTTTTTTTTTTTTTTTTTTTTTGAGACGGAGTCTTGCTCTGTCGCCCAGGCTGGAGTGCAGTGGCCGGATCTCAGCTCACCGCAACCTCCGCCTCCTGGGTTCACGCCATTCTCCTGCCTCAGCCTCCCGAGTGGCTGGGACCACAGGCGCCCACCACCTCGCCCGGCTAATTTTTTGTATTTTTAGTAGAGACGGGGTTTCACCGTGTTAGCCAGGAGGGTCTCGATCTCCTGACCTCGTGATCCGCCCGTCTCGGCCTCCCAAAGTGCTGGGATTACAGGCTTGAGCCACCGCGCCCGGCCGAGGTGAGCATTTTAAATCGTGTGTTGTCAGGGAAATCTTCACTGAGAACTTGATGTTTGAATAAAACCCAAAGGAGGGAAGGTAGCAAACCAAGCTGATGTTCCGCAGGAGAGTGTGCCAAGTAGAGGGAAGAGCCCGTCGTAAGGCCCTTGGGGACAGGTACTGGAGGAATGCAAAGGGGCCAGTGTGGGTAGAGTGGATGGGGCTAGCAAGGGGAGACAGATACTGCAGGGTCTTGTAGGCCATTGATAGGTCTCAGCACCCTGCTAAAACCATGACAACTGTGTCATTTGTAACCCCTGACATTTGCAAAGCATTCGTTTTCAGTGTTTGCTTATATCCTTGATCAAACTTTATCCTACCCCGAGAGGAAGAGAAGCAGACCAGTTCTCATTGTCTCCCCTTTAGAGATAAACCAGACTCAAAGAATATTGAATAAATTACCAACTTCTCAGAGGGTGATTTGACCTCCTGTCTGTTAATTTCTAGACTGTTGCTTTTTCTACTGCATCTTGATTCTATTTCAGGCTATTTGTGCTTTTAAAATGGAGAGCTAATAAAAAGGAGGAAGCTCAAGCCTTATCCTCAGCAATTATCTTGGATCCTTTTGATCCAAGGGCTCTGTCATTTCATTTCTCAGTTTGTTTATCTCATTATCCACAGCTACAAAGGAGTGGTGTGGGGTATACTCAGCCCAGCTGTACTGGGCACCATTCGTACAGACTGCAGTGTGAATTGTACCCTTGAGCCAAGTGCAGGCACTGCTGTGATGTACCGTCTTTCCTCATCTTGACTTTGTCTCTTATTTCTAGCCTCACATTTGAATTCTCTGTAGCAGAATTTTATCTTCCCAGTTTTGCATTTTGGCAGTCCCTAGATAGAACATGGTTTGCACCCTTACTTTTGCAAATAATTGACCTAGACCCAACCCAGTCTTGAGACTTCTTCTGGCATTAACTGCCTACAAGGCATCTCAGTTGTTCTTGTTCCCTCCTGTCCGTCTTGCCCAACATGAGATGGGACAGTTTTGAAAGCACTTTTCCAAAAATTTTAACGATGTGAAAATTGTGACAGTCGAAGAGATCTGATCTAACCAGTTTCCGTCTTGCCTTTAACTTCCAGATCGCCCTTGGCCATTCCTAGGCTTGGGTCTAGCTAACTTTGGGAGAAATTTAGTTTATCATTTAAATAATAATAGCTCTTCCCCAAAACGAAACCACCTTTCTAAAACTAATGAAAGGCTACCAGGTTAGGAAGATGAGAGGAGCCTGAATTCTGCTAAGATGTAGGCAGGATAAACTGTTACCTGTAAACAAGGTAATAAACCATTACCAGCCATTATTCCAGAGGTCACAAGATTTGCAACTTCTCCAATTACTCCTGCAGATAACACCGCTTATTGTGGAACCTAAAAAGATTGGCCTTTTGAGATGTCCTTTCAGGTTTTTGCATTTCTATCTAACAGATGGCCCACCCGGACCCAGGACTCTGCTCCTGTGGCTCCTACCCAGAAGCAACTCTGTACAAGGACCACTGTCCACACCCCTGTGATTGCATCCAAACAAGCAGTACCCATTCCCTCAGCCCCCTGCCCACCAAACTATTCTTAAAAAACCCTGGCCTCTGAATTGTCAGGGAGATTGATTTGGGTAATAACTTCATCTCCCACGTGGCGTGGCTGGTCTTGTGTCAAACTTCCTTATTGCAGTGTCATGGTTGCAATGAATTGGTTTTGTCTGGGCAGTGAGCAGGAAGAACCCATGGAGCAATGACAGTTTCTTTCCACATCTAACTATCCACCCTTGAGGAAATCAGCTCATAGTCTTAGGGAGTTGGTATTTATATCTGATTTTTGTGTTTATTTCAAATCCTCCCAAACCTTGGGCTGCAAATTTTTTCTGTATGCTGTCTTTGTGGGGTCTTTGGCAGTTTTTTTTCACAGATGACTAAGCTTGAGCCAATTTGATGAATGGAGTCTTCAGAAGCGGACTCTCATTTGACAAACAGATCTGCTAAGCTGATAAACTTTGTTATGAGCTGAGCAAATTTCCTCTTCTGGAATCTTCCCTGTGTTGGCTGGGCTGTGCTGGGGAGGAAATCAGCTGCTTTCTCAAGGGTCTTTGTGTCCCCAGCCCTTGCTGCAATTTACAGAGGAGTGACCACGGCCATGTACTTTCCCACGCCCCACCTCCTGACTCGGGGGTGCGAGTGAGTGTGAGAATCCTTGAAGTTACATAACGGAGAGCTCAGGCAACAGACTGCTTCTGGTTTCTCCATCACCAGGAGAGCTTACTTCTGACATTGCATTCCAATTCTTCACTAAGGATGCTTTGTCCTTTCTCAAACTTCCTTTCATTTCCTCTAACCCTTCAATCTTGGATTCCCTTTGATCACATAGTTCTCTTAACCCACAGCCAGGAAGTTTTTGGAAGAAGCGGAAGAAAGAAAAAAAGAAACACCCTTTATCTCTTAACATATGAAATACATACAGTATATAAGTATATGAGCACATGCAGTACCAATATGGCACCATGCAAGGATAGCCGTCAGAGGAAATCCCCACAATAGAACAGAAAATTTTCTTGCTTTCTTATTTACTTATTTTTATTTTTTGAGATGGCGTCTCACTCTGTGGCTCACACTGGAGTGCAGTGGCCCGATCTCGGCTCACTGCAACCTCCACCTCCTGGGTTCAAGCGATTCTTTCACCTAGCCTCCCAAGTAGTTGGGACTATAGGAGCGCATGCTAATTTTTGTAGTTTTAGTAGAGACGGGTTTTCACCGTGTTGGTCAGGCTGGTCTCGAACTTCTGACCTTGTAATCCACCTGCCTTGGCCTCCCAAAGTGCTGGGATTACAGGCGTGAGCCACCGCACCTGGCTTACCAAACCAAAACCAAACCAAACCAACCAACCAACCAACCAACCAAAAAAACCCCTCACAAAGCAGGCCACGCTGACTCTCCCAATAGTGCCACAAGACAGAATTTCTGGGAGGGGTATTATAAGAAATTAAGAACTATATATTTGATTTCTGCCCCTGGTTCCTGGTACAAGAGCGTCTAAGAACCCCTTGGAGCTCCCTGAGTGATGGGAGTGGGAGGAGCTTCTTTTGTCGTTCCTAACAAGTTAGGGGCTGGTTGCCAGAGGAATCAAAGGCTGGAACTTTCAGCCTCATCACCCCACCTCACTCAAACCTGTGGAAGGGGAGAGAGGCTGGGGATTGAGTTAATCACCAACAGGCAATTATTTAATCAATTGTGCTTATGTAACAAAACCTCCATAAAAACCCCTAAATAATGGGGTTTGTAGAGCTTCTGGACTGGTGAACACGAGGAGGTTCCTAGACGGTGGTGCTCTGGAGAGGGCATAGAATCTCTTTGCCCCTTCCCCATATATTGTCCTGGGCGTCTGATACGGTTTGGCTGTGTCCTCACCAAAATCTCAACTTGAATTGTATCTTCCAGAATTCCCATGAGTTGTGGGAGGGGCCCAGGGGGAGGTATTTGAATCACGGGGGGTCGGCCTTTCCCGTGCGTGCTCTTCTCGTGATAGTGAATAAGTCTCACGAGATCTGATGGGTTTATCAGGCATTTCCGCTTTTGCTTCTAATGCTCGCTCGCCTCTGCCACGTAGGAAGTGCGTTTTGCCTCCTGCCATGATTCTGAGGCCTCCCCAGCCATGTGGAAGTGTAAGTCAAATTAAATCCCCTTTTCTTCCCCGTCTCGGGTATGTCTTTATTAGCAGCGTAAAAACGGACTAATACAGCATCTCTTCCTTACGCTGTTCCTGAGTCGTGTGTTTTATAATAAACGCGTAGACTCTTTTCCTGGATTCTGTGAGGCAGTCTGGCAAAATATTAAATCCAAGCATGGGGTCGTGGGGACCCCTTATTTATAGCCAGCTGGCCAAAAGTGTGGAAGTCCAGATTTACTACTGGCATCTGAAGAGGGGGGCTTGTGTGTGGGACGGAACCCTTCACTAGTGGGGTCTGATCTACTCCTGGTCATTAGTTTCGGAATTGAGTTGAATTACTGGACACCCGGTTGGTGTCTGGAGAGTCGGAGTATTGGTGATTGGTGTGGGGGGAGGAAAAAAAAAAAAACCTTCTGCATTAGGTGTCACAGGTGTTGCAAGTATAAAAAGTTTTTCCCTCAGGTGGGCAACATTCACTTTCTTGCTTCTGGGGCAGGAGGATGTAAAGGAGGGAGACGAGGCAGCGGGGCACTGAGTGAATCTGGCCTGGGGTTGGTTAAGGCTGTTTCAGGAGAACGTGTGGAAACTTATGTCAGAATCACACTGAATAATTCCTATAGTCGCATACAGCTGCTGCTTATTCGTGGTAGTTATGGTCTGTAAAGTCGCTGTAACACTGAATTAGTGAATAATAAGTTATTGCTCCTAATGGAAAGACAGGCATCTGTAAGCCGTTGGTTACAGTATTTTCCTCCAATGGTCAGTACATAACCTTGTTTGATGTGTATCACGGTTTGAAGACATTTTATTTAACATTGTTGATTCATTGACATTCAACAGCACTGTCATTCCTGACTGAGCAAACACTTATCTGACACATGTATTTCTCTATCACGTATCATAGCCTTCTTGCATTTAGGAACACTAGGACAGCAGTGTTTGGCACCAGGGACTGGTTTCATGGAAGACTTTTTTTTCATGGACTTGGGTGGGGATAGTTTCAGGATGATGCAAGCCCATTACATTTATTGTGTACTTTATTTCTATTATTATTACATTGTAATATATAATGAAATAATTATGCAACTCACCATAATGTAGAATCAGGGGAAGTCCTGAGCTTGTTTGCCCTTCTGAGGTGATGGGAGACAGTCACAGATCATCAGGCATTTGATTCTCATAAGGAGCGTGCAACCTAGACCCCTCACATGCACAGTTCACAGTAGGGTTTGTGCTTTTATGAGACTAATGCCACCACTGATGTGACAGGAGGTGGAGCTCAGGCAGTAATGAGAGCAATGGGGAGCAGTTGTAAATAAAGGTGAGCTTTGCTCACACACCACTAACCTGCTATGGGGCCCAGTTCCTAAAAGTTCACAAACCAGTATCAGGCCCAGGAGTTGGAGACCCCTGCACTGGACAAAACTTGAGCAGCTACACTTGAGGGCCATTTTAAATAGCAAAATTACCAACAAAAAGCACACACACAAAACCCATGATACCATGAAAAGGACACTCGTTTATATCGTGAGAGCTGAAACAGAAAGGCAGAGTAATCATGTCAGTATTTCAAATGTCTTGCTACTCTATGCATGTGGACAAAGACTGCAGGAGTGGCATGAGTATTGATTCCGACGTTACAAATACATTTTAGGAAGTAGGCAAATTCATAAATATGGAATCAATGAATCCACATCTCAGTCAATGTATGGTCACGTGCTGCATGATGACGTTTTTGTCTCAGACCACATATACGATGGTTGTCCCATAAGATTATAATGGAGCCGAACATTTTCTATTTCCTAGTGATGTTGTAGCCGTCATAACAAATGTCATAGTGCAATGCATTACTTCCATGTTTGTGGTGACACTGGTGTAAATAAAACTACTTCACTGCTAGTCATATAAAAGTGTAGCACATACAATTATGTACATTGCAGCATAATACTTGATAGTGATAAAACGACCATGTTACTGGTTTATGTATTTACCATACTATACATTGTATCATTATTTTAGAGCGTACTTCTACTTATTAAAAAAAGCTAAGGGTAAAACAGCTTCAGGTAGATCCTTTAGAGAGTATTCCAGAAGAAGACATTGTTATCCTAGGAGGTGACAGCTCTGTGGTTGTTACTGTCCCTGAAGACCTTCGAGTGGAACAGGAGTGGCGGGGGAGGACAGTGGTATGGATCATCCTGACCCTGACCCTGTGTAGGCCTAGGCTAATGTGTCTGTTTGTGCTTTAGTTTTTAAGAAAAAAGTTTTAAAAACTAAAAATTTTAAAAATAGAGAAAAGCTTATAGTATAAGGATATAAAGAAATAAAATATTTTTGTGCAGTTTTACAGTGTGTGTTTTAAGCTAAGTGTTATTACAAAAGAATAAAAAGGTTTAAAAAGTTTTTAAAGTTTATAAAGTAAAACTTTTATGGTAAGTGAAGGTTAATTTAACATTAGAGAAAGAATTTTAAAAAAAATTTAGTGTAGCCTAAGTGTACACTACTTACAAAGCCTGCAGTGTTGGACAGTAATGTCCTAGGCCTTCACATTCACTCACTCAGGGCAACTCCTAGTCCTGCAAGTTCTTTTCATGGTAAGTGACCCATACAGGCATAGCATTTTTTCTCTTTTGTACTGTATTTTTACTGTACCTTTTATTTTTTAATTTTTCCACAAGTTATTGGGGGACAGGTGGTATTTGGTTACATGTGTAAGTTCTTTCGTGGTGATTTGTGAGATTTTGGTGTACCCATCACCCAAGCAGTATACACTGCACCATATTTGTAGTCTTCCATCCCTCACCCTTGCACGTTCCCAAAGTCCATTGCATCATTCTTATGCCTTTGTGTCCTTATAGCTTAGCTCCCACACCTCAATGAGAACATAAGATATTTGGTTTTCCATTTCTGAATTACTTCACTTAGAATAATGGTATCCAGTCTCATCCAGGTCACTGCAAATGCTGTTAATTCATTCCTTTTTAGGGCTGTATAGTATTCCATTGTGTATATATATATATACCACAGTTTCTTTATCCACTCATTGATTGGATGGTCATTTGTCTTGGTTCCATGATTTGCAACTGTGAATTGTGCCACTATAAACATGCGTGTGGAAGTATCTTTTTCAAATAATTACTTCTTTTCCTTTGGGTAGATACCCAGTAGTGGGATTGCTGGATCAAATGGTAGTTCTATTTTTAGTTCTTTAGGGAATCTCCACACTGTTTTCCATAGTGACTGTACTAGTTTATATTCCCACCAGTGGTATAGAAGTGTTCCCTGTTCACCACATCCATACCAACATCTGCATTTTGATATTTTGACTATGGCCATTCTTGCAGGAGTAAGGTGGTATTGCACTGTGGTTTTGATTTGCATTTCCCTGATCATTAGTGATGCTGAGCATTTTTTCATGTTTGTTGGCCATTTATATATCTTCTTTTGAGAATTGTCTATTCATGTCCTTAGCCCACTTTTTGATGGGATTTTTTTTTTTTTTTTCCCTTACTGATTTGTTTGAGTTTGTTGAAGATTCTGGATATTAGTCCTTTGTCAGATGTATAGATTGTGAAGATTTTCTCCCACTTTGTGGGTTGTCTGTTTTACTTTGCTGACTGTTCCTTTTGCTGTGCAAAAGCTCTTTAGTTTAATTAGGTCCCAGCTATTTGTCTTTGTTTTTGTTGCATTTGCTTTGGGGTTCTTGGTCATGAAATCCTTTCCTAAGCCAATGTCTAGAAGGGTTTTCCCAGTGTTATCTTCTAGAATTTTTATAGTTTCAGGTCTTAGGTTTAACTCCTTAATCCATCTTGGGTTGATTTTTGAATAAGGTGAGAGATGAGGATCCAGTTTCATTCTCATACATGTGGCTAGTCAATTATCCCAGCACCATTTGTTGTAAAGGGTGTCCTTTCCCGACTTTGTTTTTGTTTGCTTTATAGAAGATCAGTTGGCTGTAAGTATTTGGGTTTATTTCTGGGTTCTCTATTCTGTTCCATTGGTCTGTCTATGTGCCTGTTTTTATACCAGTACCATGCTGTTTTGGTAACTATGGCCTTATAATGTAGTTTGAAATCAGGTAGTGTGATGCCTCAAGATTTGTTCATTCAGGGCTACTATGAACACCTTTGTGCCCATAAACTAGAAAACCTAGTAAAGATGGATAAATTCCTGGAAAAATACAACCCTCCTAGCTTAAATCAGGAAGAATTACATACCCTGAACAGACCAATAACAAGCAGTGAGATTGAAATAATTTAAAAATTACCAACAACAAAAGAGTCCAGGACCAGATGGATTCACAGCAGAATTCTATCAGACATTCAAAGAATTGATACCAATCCTATTGACACTATTCCATAAGATAGAGAAAGAAAAACCCCTCCCTAGTTTATTTTATGAAGCCAGCATCACTCTAATACCAAAATCAGGAAAGGACATAACCAAAAAAGAAAACTATAGACTGATATCCTTGATTAACATAGATGCTAAAATCCTTAACAAAATACTAGCTAACTGAATCCAACAACGTATCCAAAAGATAACCCACCATGATCAAATGGGTTTCATACCAGGGGTGCAGGGATGGTTTAACATATACAAGTCAATAAATGTGGTACACCACATAAACAATTAACAAAAATCAAATTTCCAGAGATGCAGAAAAAGCATTAGACAAAATGCAGCATCTCTTTGTGATTAAAACTCTCAGCAAAATTGGCACACAAGGGACATACCTTAATGTAATAAAAGCCGTCTATGACAAAGCCACAGGCAACGTAATACTGAATGGGAAAAAGTTGAACACATTCACTCTGAGTACTGGAACAAGACAAGGATGCCCACCCTCACTGCTCTTGTGCAACATAGTACTAGAAGTCCTAGCCAGAGCTATCAGACAAGAGAAAGAAATAAAGGGCATCCACATCAGTCAAGAGGAGGTCAAACTGTCCCTGTCTGCTGACGATACGATCATTTACCTTGAAAACCCTAATGACTTCTCCAGAAAGCTGCTAGAACTGATAAAAGAATTCAGCAAAATATATGGATACAAGATTAATACACACAAATGAGTAGCTCTTTTATACACCAACAGTGATTAAGTAGAGAAGCAAATCAAGAACTCAACCCCTTTTACAATAGCTGCAAAAAAATAAACAAATAAAATACTTAGGAATATACCTAACCAAGGAGTTGAAAGATCTCTATGAGGAAAACTACAAAACACTGCTGAAAGAAATCGTAGATGACACAGACAAATGGAACCACATCCCATGCTCATGGATGGGTAGAATCAATATAGTGAAAATGACCTTATTGTACCTTTTCTATGTTTAGATATGTTTAGATACACGATACCTACCATTGTGTTACAATTGCCTACAATATTCAGTACAGTCACATGCTGTTACAGGTTTGCAGCCTATTACAGTAGGCTAGACCATGCACCCTAGGTGTGTAGGAGACTATCCCATCTAGGTTCATGTAAGTTCACTCTATGATAATCACACAATGATGAAATCACCGAATGATGCATTTCTCAGAAAGTATCCCAGGCATTAAGCAACATGCGACTGTATATAGTGTATGTATCTGGTTCTTATTATAGACTATGGTCTTCCTCAAGTCCTCCCAGGCATTGTATGTACATTTGTGGGCTGGGTATAATGGATTCTTCCCGACTATTCAAATCAAAGCTTGGTTGCCCAGAGTGTGCAGGACTAGGTAAAGAGAATGCATTCAGCAAGGCTTACCTGGGCCTGGGCACATGGCCTATTACTCATGTGCAGTTGGCAACAGGATGCCAAGATCAAATAGATGTGAGTCTACGCACTCAGACATACAGCAGCCGACTCACTTCTAGGTGGACTGATACAGCCCCAGGTGAAAGGAGTGACGGCTTTCCTCTGTCACTGGCCTGGATGGAACTCAAGAGGGAGTTGGAATCGCCTATGCTCCTCTTTTAGTATTACTTCAAAGGTTCCCGGAAGTTGTCTTCCAGTGCTGAGGCCACATGAGCTACTGGATCACCTGCTGCCTGGGAAGCTGCATGGGGGCCTCACCACTGTTTTGGTTCCCACTGCCAGGCTGCTGTGGCCAACGGCCTCTGCCTCTGTCTGTCACCTCCACAGCACCTCTCTTGAGCTTCAGTGCTGTACTTCCCAGGACCCCAAGAAGCCAACACCAATTGGTATTCTGAGCAGATGTAGAAAAATTCTTGTCAGTCCTGAGGTTACCAGAACAGATGATCACAAACGTGGTGATATAAAACAACAGGAATGTATTTCTCACATTTCTGGAGGCCCGAAGTCTGAAATTTAGCAGAGCTGAGCTTCCTCCATGAGTTCCAGGGGAGATTCTTCTTTGCTTCTTTCTGCTTCCAGTGGCCCCAGGCATCCCTAGGCTGGTGGCCACATCACTTCTATCTCTGTCTCCATTTTATTTTCTTTCCTGGCTCACTGCAACCTTCTCCTCCTGGGTTTAAACAATCCTCCTGCCTCAACCTCCCAAGTAACTGGGATTTCAGGCGCCTGCCACCACTCCTGGCTAATTTTTGTATTTTTAGTAGACACAGGGCTTCACCGTGTTGGCCCGGCTGGTCTTGAACTCCTGACCTCAAGTCATCCTCCAACCGCCGCCTCCCAAAGTGCTGGGATTACAGGTGTGAGCCACCACAGCCAACCAGAAGATGCCAACTCTGCTCAATCTCCAGGCTAGCCTCCACGATCAGATTTTGGATTGGCCAAGCTTCCACAACAGCATGAGCGAATCCCTTAAATCTCTTTCCCTCTACATATACACACATCCTATTGGTTCCTTTTCTCTGGAGAACCTTGACTAATATATCGATGCTATGCTAAAGGACAAACACAAAGCCAGTGGCGACAACATTATTTGTTTTCTTCCTGGCTTTAGTTGCCATGACTCTGTTTACTATTGAGTTAAAAGCCTTATTATTCCTAAAAGTCATGCTGTAATGTTTATTTTTTTATATCCCATTATCTCAAACAGTAAATGCAGTTCATTTTTTCATATATATACTCTTTAGATTTGGGGTTGTTGATATGAACAGTTTCCTCATGGCTGTGTCTGGCATCTCTGTAAAGTTTTATAAGCAGGGATGGGAAGCCCCCTTTCAGATTGGCTCTCACTTAGTGGTACTCAAAGTGTGGTCCCCAACTAGCAACATCAGCATCCTTGGGAACTTGTTAGAAACACATATTTTCATTCCCTACCCTAGACTTACTGAAGTAGAAACTCAGGGAGTGGCATGGGAATCTATGTTTTAAGATTAAGCTAAAGTGTAAGAACCACTGCTTTAATTATAGAAGACTAAGACATTTCTGCAATTTCCTGAGTTATAGAAGGTACAGATAATCCTTCAAATAACTCTCTTGACTGATACAGTCCTGACTAGAATTTTCCAGATGAGTTATTGAAAAATGTATACAACCAGAAATGCAGGTAGATTTAGAAAACGGTTCTAACTTGACTTTTGTTGCATCTCAGAAATTAGCAACAGTGGTGAAAACAATCTCAATCAGTGCTTAACACATAGCCGTCACATCATTAGTTAGACTCAGTTCCTCTTCATTCCTGATTCTGTGCCTTCCCTGTTACCTAAATGACCCATCCTTCTTTGTAATTCACTGATTCATTCAAGGCCCAGCTGAGGTTCTTTCTTCCTTGAAAAGCCTTTTAGCTACACTGTTCTCTCCCCATTTACCATCTACCTGGTTAGATTATTGCATTTTCTCATTTAGTTAAATAACCTTGAATTGCATTGATATTTATATTTTCTCCCTGTCTGCTCCCCAGAAAATATTGCTAATACCTGGAGGGAAAGACATGCAAATTTAGGTGGTTGTCTATGCCCCACAGCACCTAACATGGTTTTACCATTAATGGCAAAAACCAGTATTACTTTTGCTACCAACGTAATACATAAGCAACTAGTGCTTGTTAAGTTGAATTGAACTACAGTGGTATCATCAGTCTTGTTGGTATCTGGCAACTGCTAACGGATTTGCTTATCTTTTATTTAGCTATCATGAAAAAGCCTCCACTCCTTGCCTTGGAGGAGTTACAGTCTAGAAAAAGGAAAGTAAATATACACAAGTAAATACCTAAAGTCAAACTAGGCCCTTGCAGAGGCACAAGCCACATGCCACAGGATCACAGAGGTGGGAGCAATGTAACAGCATCCAGGAGAGCTGTACCTTCAGCATCCAGAGCACTGCTAGGGCTCAGTAAATATTTCTCAAGGACTAAATGGTGTCCAGATTTTTAATTTTTTACCGTAACTAGACTGGAACTTGATACATACTCAAAAAATTGTTCATGGGCTGACGAATCAACTCTCCAATTCTAGTGCCATCTGAACTAATGCCATCCCAGCCTCACAGGCTAGGAATACACCTGATATGTGGTGGGCACTCCTGATTCTAAAGTCTGTGAAACTTAGTTGATTCTATAGCAGGAATTTCCCTTTGCATAGAATGCATCAGGAGTGTGTTCCTCCTGCACAGGGCATTTGGAATTCTGTCGTGGTGACTACATCTGGCTTCCCTTAGAGAATAAACAACATACTCTGCATCATCTCACGATTCTCAGGCATTTGCTCAGCAAGCTCTGCATCCCTGGGGAGCTGAACAGTTTGGTTCCCCCAGAGGTCCTAAATTTGATCTTGTAGAACTCAGTAGGTCAAACTCCCGATGCTTTTGCTAACTTGATTCACAAGTCCACCAACACAGCTGCCTTCCTTTGAGCTCTGGGAGTGCTGAGAAAGCCTAGGCTGAATAAAGGACCTCTTCTTGAATAGGGATGGTGACTTCCCTAGCCCAGAGGTTTGTTACTCATTAGGATAAAAGTGGTTTACCCATAAATCGGGCAACTTGTGGGTATACTGGAAAGAAGACTAGAATGAGAGCCAGGAGATTCCAGTTCTGAGCTCCATCATTAGCTAATTGTGTGACTATGGGAAAATCACAACAATTCGTAGGCTTCAGTTTTTTTTCTGCAGAACAGTTTGTCCAGCTTATAAAATCCTTCCAGCTTCAACGTTCTATTATTTGTGATTTCACTGTGCTTTTATGCCTATTTATTATCAGTCTCCATATAACAAAGAAGATGTTTACCTGAAAGCACTATGTCTAACTTGTTTATACCTTCATACTTTCTCAAGATTCAGGCTAATTTATTATTTTCTACATCTTTCTGGGATTTTGGCAAATTCTAATATATCAATCTCTTTATGTCTGGTTTATAAAGCATAGGACTAATCTTGATTTTACGGTTTCATTTGCTGTATTTTAAAATCAACCCTAATTATCCAGACTATAAGATCAAGTTCTAAACCATAAACAAAAGAATTTCCATAATTTAAATCATATTTTTCATGGACTGACACTCACTGGAGATCAGAGAGATTGGAACTATTGAAACTCAAATCACTTAGATGTCAGTGTCTATGAGACTGCCTGGCCCAGAATGGCTGGTATTTTTAGAAGCTGATACAGAGTTCTACTGAGAAATGTTGAGTGTGATAAAATTACTTCCAGCAGTATTTGTTGGCTGAGCTGAACAGTCTTGAAGCCTGCTTTGTATCTGATGACAGGGTGAACAAAGTGCATGGGAGTATGGGATCTGACGCATTCAGGGATCCTTTTTTATTTTTTCCATAAGCTTCTAGGTAGAGCTAATCCCAAACACCAAAAAACAAACAAACAAACAAAAAAAACATTCTCTTTAAGGGACTTTTATAGTGTCTTTGGTTGACTTGAGGGTTGCAGTATTAGGGACTATGTGGTTCTCAATTTAGGATCGTAGGAGGACACTTCCTTATGTCACATTTGACATAATAGCAGCAAAGGTGGCATACCAGTGGTGAGAAGGGAGGCGAGTCCTGGTATTACCGCTGGGCTCAGGAGCGTGGGAGGGACCCAGAGCCCTGAGACAGTGAGAAATTAAAGGCTATATCTAGGCTGGCATAGTGGCTCAGGCCTGTAATCGTAGCACTTTGGGAGACCAAGGCAAATGGATTCCCTGAGCTCAGGAGTTCGAGACCACCCTGTGCGACATGGTGAGACCTCATTTCTACTAAAATACAAAACATTAGCCAGGCACGGTGGCAGGCACCTGTAGCCCCAGCTACTCAGGAGGCTGAGGCCCGAGAATTACTTGAACCTGAGGGGCAGAGGTTGCAGTTAGCCATGATTGTACTACTGCATTCCAACCATTCCAACCTGGGCAACAGAGCAAGACTCTGTCTCCAAAAAGTAAATATATAAAATAAAAGGCTGTATCTAGATGTTCTCAGGTTAATATGCATAAGGTCTCATAGACAATCTCAGGAAACATTAGTGAGAATTCTTGGTTTTCTGGAGTTGTTTTTTGTTTTGCTTTGTTCTTTGTTTTAGACCATCCTTGGGCAGGCAATCCAAACTTCCCATTATTAATCGTATCAATGACTGTCATCTTTTGAGGACCTACCACAGCCTAGACCTGTGATGTCTAGCCACATTGGACTATTTACATTTAAACTTAAATTTTAAAATTAATTCCTCACTCATATTAGCCACATTTCAAGTAGTCAGCCACCTATGTAAAACTGGACAAAATAGGGAATTTTCATCATTACAGAAAGTTCTATGAGACAGTGCTGTGAGCACTCTCTAAATATATTTTGGGCATTATTCCTAATTCTCACACCTCACTACAGTCAGTATTATGACCCCAATTTTGCTGCTGAGGAAACAATTTCACAGGGATTCAGTGACTTGGCCAAGTTCATGTACAGAGTACCTGGCAGAGGTAGGGCTCGATTTTAAATTGGGCTGGTTCCTAAGATCCTCTACCTCTCTTTACATCTCTCTCTCTTTTTCTCCCCTCTCCTCCTCTCCCCTTCCTTTCCTTTCAACAAGGTCTCAGTCTTTCACCCAGGCAGGAGTGCAGTGGCATTATCATGGCTCACTACAGCCACAAACTCCTGGGTTCAAGTGATCCTCCCACCTTGGCCTCCCAAGTAGCTGGGACTATGGATGTGTACCACTATGCCAGCTAATTTTTAAATTTTTTTTTTTAGAGATGGGGTCTTACCATGTTGCCCAGGCTGGCATACCACATTTCTTGATTACAGTTTCTCACCATGGCAATGTCTTCTTCAAAAAATCTTTCATTAGGACATTCATCAAAAAATACAATTATCTTTAAATTATTGAGATTTTAAGTAGACAGTTCTTAGACACAGGGATGCAGTGTAGGAGTATCTCAATAAAGTGATTTAAGTAGTCAGGAGAATGGCCTAAGAGCTTCAGTGTGTTTATGTATCAATACATTTTTTTTTTTTTTTTTTTTTTTTTTTTGAGACAGAGTCTTGCTCTGTCGCCCAGGCTGGAGTACATTGGTGTGATCTTGGCTCACTGTAACCTCTGCCTCCCAGGTTCATGCCTCAGCCTCCCATATGAGTAGCTGGGACCACAGGCGTGTGCTACCACACCTGGCTAATTTTTGTATTTTTTAGTAGAGATAGGGTTTCACCATGCTGGCCAGGCTGGTCTCGAACTCCTGGCATCAAGTGATCTGCCTGCCTTGGCCTCCGAAAGTGCTGGGATTACAGGCATGAGTCGCCACGCCTGGCTTTGTCAATACACTTTTATCACATTTAGTCTTAAGTAATGCAAACCAGATTTGAAGCTGTTAGACTATACCTGATATAGTCCAAGAAATGAATGTGTACAGCCTAGAATGCATCATTCTAACATGCTCCTACAGTCAACAAGGGCCAACCTGCCATTAGGTATTGCCTAGAAACCAAGAGAAATATGCAGAAAATATGACTCCATCTTATAGAAAAGTATGTTTTGTCTAAACCTCGAAGAGACTGTATATAGTTCTAGAATGCACCTCAAGGAAGTCTTAAAAGCACTGGATGGAAAGAGTCCAGACATGGGGAACTAAATTCATTAAAGAAATGGATAACCTCTAGGTGAAGGGAGAAAACACATGTGAGCTTTTGCCAACGGCGTTCTAAAGGCAGGATTGCGACTGGAGCAGCTGGGCTGTTTTTCAAACAGACGGTGGACCTGGCTTTATCTCTTTTTTTTTTTTCTTAACACCTTTGGCATGTTACACATTACTGGTAGACAGTTCTTGCTCATTCATCATTTATTGACTTGAACCATATGTAAGAATTTTTTGCCTCCACCAATCCTGATGAAAGAATTAGAATAATGGGATAGATGACATAGTGAGGCATTTTCTGTTGAGTTTTGGATAAGTAGTTTCTCTCTCCTCTAATGTGCACATTCTCTTCTGCAACACATTTGTCTTTGATGCTGTGATTGGCTTACTTGGCTAACACTGTGGTTTGCCTCACAAACGTGTTGTGAGAAGACAAGTTTCATTATACCCCTCCGATATGCCGATCCTTCAAGGTCAGCAGAACTCCGCTCCAGGGGAATCCATGTGCATGTACCCCAGCTGCCCACAAGATGGTCCCAGTGCAGACTGTGAGTCCTTGAAGCTTGGATGTCTGCCCTGGAAGGCAACCTGGACAGAGATGACACCAGCTGCATTCAAAAGGGAGCAAGGACAACATGTTTATGACACAGGGGATAGGAATTGAGCCAGAGGGCAATGGAGGGAATGGGGTGGCCAGAGGGAAACACAGTATCATGCCAACATTTTTCTAGAGGCAGTTAATCATTTTCAAAGCCACTTCCTGTCAAGGTTACAGTGATGGGAGGCAGATCCTGCCTTAACCTCACATGCTGTGGATGCTTATACCTCGTATTAATAAGACATTATCAGGCCAAGTGCCAGGTGAGTCTGTGATTCACAAAGGACAAAACAATGGCACGTGCTGGGTGGTTGTCAGCTTTCTAACAGATCCGAATCCCAGACTGTGAGTTCCTGCTCTGCCTACCAAAACTCATTAAAAACTACTATAGAGCCTTCTGAAATGTGACATTTCTACAAGCCAGAGAACAAGATCCATGTTGGAGATTGGTCCATGATTGCCATGTAAGTTTTATGGCACCTAAAGCAACTCCCTCTTGGATGCTAACCTGCTGTGTTGACTTCCGATTAACTGCAGTTCCAGGAATGCCTCTAAGATTTCTATTTTATCTACTGTTCCTTGTGTAAGGACATGAACTAACTGTAAATCTTGCCCATAAATCCTGCCCTTCACATAGGATTCTTGCCTTTTCATACAGTTGTCCTATATATTCCTTCCCTAAGGTATATGAGCTCCGGGTCTTGAGGTGTGATGGCACCAGGATCCACCATCTAGACTCACAGCCACCCAACACACACACATGGCATCTGTTTGCAGCAATTAAGCGTGTGTGTGTGTGTTTTAAATAAGAAACTGGATTTGTCAACCTCTTTATTTGACTTCTTAGCTTCTTTGGAATTCAAGGGTGGGTTTGCATTGGTCTGTCCACCTCAGAACAATTTCCCTCTACTATGGACTAGTAGGGGTGTGGAAAAGGAAGGATCATTTTAGCACAAAGAATGTTGTAAGGCTAAGAAGGAAAGGAGGTAATCCCCAGCTACTCTTATTCTCTGCTAGTTTCTAAACTCCTCCATAGAGGAATTTTGTGCCAGGTCAGTACATTTAGGAAGCTGTCTAGTCACGTGGGGAATTCATTCAGTCAATCTTCAGTGGCGTTTGGCCATGAGGGGTCTATGTGAGCACATAGGAGGGCACCTAAGCTAAGCTGGGTTTGGGGAGTAGAGAAGGTTCTGCCCAGAAAAAGATTCTTAGATGAGATGTGCAAAATAAGTAGCATTTCGGGGGAGAAAAAAAAAAAAAAGCCTCACAGAAAAGTGTTCCATGCAGTGGGAGTAGCATGTGCAAAGGTGAGTGAGAGAATGAATATTCAGGAAAAAGAAGCTTATGGTAACTGCAGCCTTAGACACAAAGCGCTAACGGTATAGATGTGGATGGAGAGATGGGAAGGGCCAGCTGAGCCCCATCAGCCACTCAAGCATCAGCAGCTCTCATCATCTGGGTACTGGTGCCAACTTGCCACTCTGTTTCGTGGGTATTATTTTATGTACTCTTCACAACAACCATAGGAGGTAGTTGCTGTTGTTTTCCCCAATTTTAAAGATAAGGAAACTGGGGCCTAGTGAATCTACATAACATGTTCATGATCATCCTTCTGTAGTTGATAAATGAGCGTATCAGAGAGTATCAGAATTTGAACCCAAGTAGTCTGTCACCAGGGTGATAATGTCAAATCTCCAGTTGTATCAATAATATCATATATATATATGTTTAGATCAAGATCCAATCAAGGATCATGCACTGCATTTAGTTGTCATGATCCTTTAGGCTTCTTTAATTTGGTATCCCAGCCTCTTTTTGTCTTTCATGATTCTGACATGTTTTAAGGATCCAGGACCATCATTTTCTTATATAGTCATTCAGTGTTTTCTTATATAGTCATTTTTGTGTGTCTTTTTTTTTTTTTTTTTTTTTGAGATGGAGTCTCGCTCTGTCGCCCAGGCTGGAGTGCAGTGGCCGGATCTCAGCTCACTGCAAGCTCCACCTCCCGGGTTTATGCCATTCTCCTGCCTCAGCCTCCTGAATAGCTGGGACTACAGGCACCCGCCACGTCGCCTGGCGAGTTTTTTGTATTTTTTTTTAGTAGAGACGGGGTTTCACCGTGTTCGCCAGGATGGTCTCAATCTCCTGACCTCGTGATCCGCCCGTCTCAGCCTCCCAAAGTGCTGGGATTACAGGCTTCAGCCACCGCGCCCGGCCTGTGTGTCTTGTTTTAAAATATTTTTCCTACCTCAAAATATGAAAGATAGTCATGTGTGCTTTCTATTATGTTTTTTCCCAACATTTTATTTTTAGAAATTTCAAGTCTACAGAGATATTATAAGAATAGTACAAAGAATATCAATATACCCTTCACTTAGATTCATCCAGCTTTATGAATTGTTGATATTTTGCCATGTATACAAATTATGCTATTATTATTAGTTTGCTGAAATATTTAGGAATAAGTTGCACACATTTCACACTTTACCCCAAATATTTCACCATGTTTCCTACATTCTCCTTTGTAACCACAATATAATTAATATAATTACAATGCTCAAAGAAATGTAACATTGATACTGTTTTATTATTCAATATGTATTTCATATTGTAATTTCTCCAGTTGTATCAATAATGTCATATATATATGTATATATATGTTTAGATCAAGATCCAATCAGGGATCATGCACTGAATTTAGTTGTCATGATCCTTTAGGCTTCCTTAATCTGGTATCCCAGCCTCTTTTTGTCTTTCATGATACTGACATGTTTTAAGGATCCAGGATCATTGTTTTGCAGAATGTCCTTCTGTGTGGATTTTTCTGATTGTTTCCTCTTCTTTAGATTCAAGCTAGTATAGTATTTGTTCCTGGTTTTCCTGGCAGTCACAAATCCTTGGTAAAGGTTCCCATCTCCTTTGGGACTTCTGCTAAAATTTCAACCTCCTTTTCAGTCATTGTATTAATTATGGCTCCTGTAATAGAGAGATCACAACTTTGGGGCTCAAAGAAGAAAGGTTTTAATTTCTTTTTTACATAACAATCCACAAGTGAGCAGTCTGCAGTCCTGGTGAAATGACTTTTGCTCCACAAAGTCATCCAGGGATCCAGGCTCCTTCTATCTTTCTGCTCCATCATTGTCATCCTCAAGAATTGATTCTTACAAAGTCAAAGCTCTCCCACTAGCACCGCATTCAAACTTCAGCCTGCAGGAAGGGGAAAGAGAAAGTTAAGAGCATTCATCGTTCTCTTTTCAAAGCATGAGATCTAGAAATTGCTCTTGTAACTTGCATTTGCACGCCCATCTAGTCACCAGGGAGGCTGAGAAAAGAAAGCAATACCTGGGAAGCCAGTTGCCCAGCTGTAATATCGTGAAGTATATATTTGGTATTTGTCACTGTTTCCTGACATACAGCTCATAAAATCCTTGGATTTGGGGTATCTTTTGTATGCTAATAAGATAACTGGTGGCTGAGAGCCCATAGATCACTTCAGTATAGTGGCTGATCATGAGAAAGACCAAGGCATGATTAGATGTTGGGGACTTTTGGCTCCACCCTGCATCACCCTTCCCAGTCTCTGGGGAGAAAAGTGGGGCTGAAGTTGAAGTTGATCCCAGTGGCCAAAGATTTAATCAATCATGCCTACATAATGAAGCTTCCATAAAACCCCAAAGGACTTGGTTCTGGGAGCTTTCTGATAGCTGAATGTGTGGAGGTTCCCGTAGGGTGTTATGACTGGAGAAGGCATGGACGCTTCTGTGCCCCTTCCTTCATGCCTTGTTCTATGTACCTGTTCCATCTGGCTATTCATCTGTATTCTCAGTAATAGCTTCTAAAATCAAACAGAAAATGCAAGTAAAGTAGTTTCCCTGAGTTCTGTGAGCTGCTCTCACAAACGAATCAAACCCAAGGAGGGGATCATGGGAACCCCAATTTAGAGCTGATTGGGCAGAAACCCCGGTCACAACCTGTACTTGCAACTGGCATCTGAAGTGGAGACAGTTTTGGGGACTGAGCCCTCAACCTATGAGGTCTGACAGTATGTCCAGGTAGACAATGGCAGAATTGAGTAAAATTAGAGGGGCCAGGCTCACACTTAAGATGCTAGCATTTTGGGAGCCCAGGGCAGGAGGATCACTTGAGGTCGGGAGTTTAGATCAGACTGGCCGACATAGCAAGACCTCATCTCTGCAAAAAATTAGCCAAGTGTGGTGGCATGTACCTGTAGTCCCAGCTGCCGGGGAGGCAGAGGTGGGAGGATCCCTTGAGCCCAGGAGTTGAAGACTGCGGTGAGCTGTGGTTGCACTACCGCACTGCAGCCTATGCCACAGAGTGAGACCCTGTCTCAAAAAAAAAAAAAGAAAAAAATTAAGAGGACATCCAACTGATAACTCGCTGCAGAATTGATTGTTTAGTTGTTGTGTTAGGGAAAATCCCCACACAGGTGGTATCAAAAATGTTCTGTGTTGATAATTCCGACCCGCTAAAACTCTGGTGGTTATATTAGTAAAAGGAAGAAGGAAAGAGGGCAATTCAGGGAGCATTACTGGTCTCTGCCACAGCCATCCAGTAGGCGGTTATGTCCTCTGGTGAAGACTCAATACATGAACAAGCAGTTCAACTTATTAACCTAACCATGACTTCAGGTCCTCTTTCATAATACTTATTCAGATGTTTTCGTCTCTGGGTAGAGGTATTAGAGATTTTTCTTAATGTAATTTTAAAATATCAAAAATACTTTGTATAATAAAAGGAACAACAGACACTGAAGCCTACTTGAGGGTAGAAAGTAGGGGGAGAGAGAGGATTAAAAAACTACCTATCAGTAATAGGCTTATTACCTGGGGGATGAAATAATCTGCACACCAAATCCCCGCGACACACAATTTACCTGTATAACGAACCTGCACATATCCCTCTGAACCTAAAATAAAAGTTAAAAACAAAAACAAAAACAAAAAAAACTTCGTTTACAAAAAAAGAAAAAAAGTCACGAGATCAAATTTTCAAGAATGGAAGGTTGTCATCCCGGGAAATTTTTATGTACTTATATTCTCTCAATGAAAATAAAAATTGACGGGCTGGGCGTGGTGGCTCACGCCTGTAATCCCAGCACTTTGGGAGGCCGAGGTGGGTGGATCATGAGGTCAGCAGATCGAGACCATCCTGGCTAACACAGTGAAACCCCATCTCTACTAAAAATACAAAAAATTAGCTGGGCGTATTGGTGGGCGCCTGTGGTCCCAGATATTCAGGAGGCTGAGGCAGGAGAATGGCATGAATCCAGGAGGTGGAGCTTGCAGTGAGCCGAGATCAGGTCACTGCACTCCAGCCTGGGCAACAGAGCGAGACTCCGTTTCATAAAAAAGAGAAATACTGACAGTGATGAGAAAATTAATTTAAAAAGCAGAAACAGTGTAATTCAGTCTCAGAATCTAGTCTCCTCACTTTTCATTCATCACTGAAGAGCCCTAGGAAAAAGAAAAATAAAGTATTTTTAGATGGTTGTTTTATTTAAAGTATAAAAGGCACAACAACACTAAGGGCTAGCAATAGCATGTTAATGCCCACAGTGACCTCAGTCATTACTTAAACTTATTTCCTCGTTTTATAGGTAAGGGCAAACCCCAGAGAAATGATGATAATTGTAGATGTTGGCTGGGCGCCATGGCTCATGCCTGTAATCCTAGCACTTTGTGGGATTGAGGCAGGTGGATTGCTTGAGCCTGGGAGTTCGAGACCAGCCTGGGCAACATAGCTAAACCCCGTCTCTACAAAACATACAAAAATTAGCTGGGCATGGTGGTGGGCACCTGTAGTCCTAGCTACTCAGAAACTTGAGATGGGAGGATCACCTGAGCCCAGGAGATAGAGGCTGTGGTGGGCCGTGATTGTGCCACTGTACTCCAGCCTAGGTGACAGAGTGAGACCCTGTCTTAAACAAAAAGAAACATTTTTTTTATAAAAGAAGGTTGCAGCTAGTTAGCTAAACTCGAACCAAGTTTCCTGACTCTGGTCCATATTCTCCTTCCGTGTCACACAACCTCTCATTGGTTTAAGTCAATTTCTCCTTTCTCACACATTTGGTTCCAGTCACCGCATAGTCCACATAATGCCTTTATCCCTTCCACATTCTCTGAAAAGAAGTACGTTAAAATAACCGCAGCAACAACAACAACAAACAGTTGTTGAAAGTATTTAAGTTATGTTTTGGAATCCCTTTCAAAGTAAAAGGAGAACACATGATATCTCAACTCTGGCATCTCCACCTCCCCTCATGCTTAGAGATGATTGTTTGTTCTGCCTTTGCCAAATTCCATTAGCAGTCACTGCCCAGATTCCAGTGCCCTCGATGATGTCAAAATAACGTAAACCTGTTTATGACAACAGCTTCCACGGCGTCTTAGAAAAAACCAAAATCAAGCTGAAAGACATAAGCCTATCTTGTGAACACTCTTTCTACTTTGCTATGAAAGGGACCCACTTTATTTTACTTATTTTTGCTTTTATTCTTTTAGATTTTTATTGTTAAATATTGCAAATATAAAAATAAGAACAGAGAATAATATAATATATATTTACCACTGAACTCAAGGGACCCTTAATATTTTGCCATATTTGCTTCAGATATTTTCAGATATTTTTAAAGGATAGAAAACATTAGAAATGCAGTCAAGGCTTGATTCCATCTTTCTGCCTTCCTCCTCTCTTTTTCCTTCTCTAGAGGTAACCACTGTCTTGAACTGAGTTTTTATTATATGTTTAGTTTTATATTATTAATAAAAAGCTCAGGTCTGTTTTCTAGTATTTGTTTTATTGGTAGTTTGAAATTTTCTCCACTGAGGTCTTTCATACCTGTTTATCTGTTAGCTTTATTCACTTGTCCATTATCATCTTTGTTGCTATCATGCATGGACTTCTTTTTACCTCTGCTGTTTCAAAGCTATAGAAAGATTTCTGTGTTTTTTTGTTTGTTTGTTTTCAAGCTTTGTTTGGTTGTTGTTTTTAATTTAGGAGGTGTATTAGATTTCTCTGGCTGCCATAACAAATTAGCACAAACTTTGTGGCTTAAAACAAAGGAAAGGTATTCTCTCACAGTTCTAGAGGCTAGAAGTTCAAAATTTAGTTGCAGGCTGGGCTGAACTCCCTACAGAGGCCCTAGGGAAAAATTCTCCCTGGCCTCTTCCAATTTCTGGTGGCTGCCAGCATTACTTAGCTTGCAGCCCCATCACTCCAGTTTCTGCCTCTATTACCTTTATTGCATTCTCCTTGTTCATCTGTCATCAAATCTCCCTCTGTCTCCTTCCTAGAACACTTGTGATTAGCTGATGAATTCTCTTGATTAGTTCTCCATGTTATATCAGCATACCATTATTTTGCCTTCACTCTGGTGATAGATTTACTGGGAGCACATCCTGTTTACTATTATTTCCCCTTAACACTAAAATATTACTCTATTGTCATCTATTTTAGCTAAATATGCTCTACATTCAATTCTTTGTGGGTAATTTACCCTTTATTTAAAGAGTGTTTAAGATTATCTTTATCTCTAATGCTCTATGTTTTATCCTGCTCAGTCCTGGGCACCTTCAATCTGAAAATTTACATCTTTATTTAATTTTGGGAAATTCTCATTATTTCTTCAAATACTGCCTCTCCATCATTTCCTTCATTCTGTTCTGCCAGAGCTCCTGATAGTCAAGTGTTGGACATGAATGCCTTTCAAAGTGTCTTATAGCTGCTATTTGCTTGTTTATTTCTTTGTCTTTCTGTGCCATATTCAGTTTAGATTTATTTCAGTTCTCTAATCTTCCATTTCACAAATTCTCTCTTCAACTGTTCATTCGAGACTTAGGCATAGGCAGCATTAGGAGGTTGTTTTAAAGCTAAGAGCTCTGCTGCCAGCCTGTCTAGATTCAAATTCCACTTCTATTCTTATCTACTGGGCTTGGAAAATGACTGGCTTCTCTGGATCTCAGTTTCCTCATGTGTAAAATGGGAATAATATAGTTACCTCATAGTGTTTATAATATTTAGAAAGCCTATATATATATATATAAATAAAGCATGGAAAATAGTTCTTGGCACAAAAAATTTTGACTATTATTAACATTGGTCTGTTAATATCAACATTTATTTAAAAAACATTTTAATGTTAAGAAATAATTTTCATATCATTCTTTGCTGTCCTTAAAAGCAATTGTATGTTACTTTTAATGCAAATTATGTCTTTGCTTATCTCTTTTGAACATCATAAACATCCTTATTTTAAAGTCATTTTCATACTGCTCCAGTAAGTAAATTTCAGCTGGAATGAATTACTGTTCTGAGTTTTGGGTCTGTTGGCTATTTTATTAAATGTTGTTGGTTTTGTCGCATATATACTATACTACAAGTCTACAGTAACCAAGACAGCATGGTACTGGTACCAAAACAGAGATATAGACCAATGGAACAGAACAGAGCTCTCATTAATACTACTACACATCTACAACCATCTGATCTTTGACAAACCTGACAAAAACAAGAAATAGGGAAAGGATTCCCCACCATTTAATAAATGGTGCTGAGAAAACTGGTTAGCCATAAGTAGAAAGCTGAAACTGGATCCCTTCCTTACACCTCATACAAAAATAATTGAAGATGGATTGGAGACTTAAATGTTACGCCTAAAACCGTAAAATCCCTAGAAGAAAACCTAGGCAGTACCATTCAGGACATAGGCATAGGCAAGGACTTCATGTCTAAAACAGCAAAAGCAATGGCATTGAAAGCCAAAATAGACAAACAGCATCTAATTAAACTAAAGAACTTCTGCACGGCAAAAAAAACTATCATCACAGTGAACAGGCAGCCTAAGAATGGGAGAAAATTTTTGCACTCTACCCATCTGACAAAGGGCTGATACCCAGAATCTACAAATAAACAGATTTACAAGAAAAAAATCAAACAACCCCATCAAAAGTGGGCAAAGGATATGAACAGACATTTCTTAAAAGAAGACATTTATATAGCCAACAGACACATGAAAAAATGCTCATCATCACTAGCCATCAGAGAAATACAAAATCAAAACCACAGTGAGATACTATCTCACACCAGTTAGAATGGCGAACATTAAAAAGTCAGGAAACAACAGTGCTGGAGAGGATGTGGAGAAACAGGAACACTTTTACACTGTTGGTGAAACTGTAAACTAGTTCAACCATTGTGGAAGACAGTGTGGTGATTCCTCAAGGATCTAGAACTAGAAATACCATTTGACCCAGCCATCCTATTACTGGGTCTATACCCAAAGGATTATAAATCATGCTGATATAAAGACACATGCACACACATGTTTATTACGGCACTATTCACAATAGCAAAGACTTGGAACCAACCCAGTTGTCCCTCAGTGACAGACTGGATTAAGAAAATGTGGCATATATACACCATGGAATAGTATGCAGCCATAAAAAAGGATGATGAGTTCATGTCCTTTGTAGGGACATGGATGCAGCTGGAAACCATCATTCTCAGCAAACTATCGCAAGAACAGAAAACCACACAAGGCATGTTCTCACTCATAGCTGGGAAGTGAACAATGAGAACACTTGGACACAGGAAGGGGAACATCACACACTGGGGCCTGTTGTGGGGTAGGGGGAGGGAGAAGGGATAGCATTAGGAGATAAACCTAATGTAAATGACGAGTTAATGGGTGCAGGACACCAACATGGCACATGTATACATGTGTAACAAACTTGCATGATGTGCACATGTACCCTAGAACATAATGTATAAAAAAAAACACAAGAACACTTAACAGATGTTCAATTATGGGAGAATTTTAAGAGAATCTTTATGCTTTTAAGTAATTTTCAAATCACAATTAGTATATTTCACATATATAGTGAAATTCAAATTATTTTTTAAAATTTTAACACAGTTAGACATATGCCATATGATCATGGTGACAGACTGAATCTTCCAAAGATAGTTGTGCCAATGTTTACCCCATCCAATATGCTCTTATAATGTGACACTAGAATTTCTCCATCAAGAAGTCTGTGTTCCGTCCTCTTGAACATGGGCAAGACTCTGTCACTGTCTGAATCGGGAAAATACAGAGCATTGACTCTGTATGACTCTTGAGAATAGATTATAAAAAATACCTGGCTCTCTTTCCCTGAGAACACTTGCCTGTGGGATCCAGCTATCATGTCGTGAGCAAATCCAGGCCACATGCAGAAGTCATGTGTGAGTGTCCAGCAGGCAGCCCCAGGTAGGTAAAAATGAAAGAGAAGTATTCAGATGATTTCAGCTCCCAATCTTCAAATCTTTTAGCCAAGGCATGGATGAACCAAGATAAAGTGTCATTTCTGTACCCCATCTGAATTCCTTTTGCAAATAAATCATTAAAATAAGTGATTGTTGTTGTTTTAAGCCACTACATCTTGGAGTAATTTGTTATTCATAGTAGGTAATCAAAATATTGAAAATAAAATTATCAAATTATCCGGCAATTCTACTTCTGTGTCTATACCCCAAACAAGTAAAAGCAGGAATGTGAAGAGACATTTGTACACCCATTTTTGTAGTAGCATTGTTCACAAGAGCTAAAACATGGAAGCAACCCAGGTGTCCATGGATGGACGGGCAGAGAGTGGGATTTGCATACAGTGGAATATTGTCCAGCCTTGAAAAGAAAGGACATTCGGACGCATGTTACAGCATGGGTGAATCTTGAGAACATTATGCTGAGTGAAATAAGATAGTCACAGAGACAAACACTGTATGAAATACTTAGAGTAGTCAAAATCATGGAGATAGAAAATAGAATGGTGGTTGCCAGGAGCTGGTGGGAGGGGGAAAATAACGAGTTACTGTTCAATGTTTATAGATTTTCAGTTTTACAAGATGAAAGGAGTTCTGGAGATGAATGGTGGTGAGATATGGAACATTTCCGTCATCTGAAAAAATTTCCTCTTGCCAGTTTCTAGTTAATACCCTTCCCCCAATCTCCAGCCCTTCATAATCAAGGATAGTATCTTTGTCCTTATTGATTTTTCTTTTTTCAAATATCATATAAGTGAAACCATACGACATATACCTACTGTGTCTGGCTTCTTTCACTTATCGTAATGCTGGTGAGAATCATCCATGTTGCTACATCTACCATACTTTGTCCCTTTTGATCATCCAGTGGTATTCTATTGTTTGTGCCACAGTTTATGTATATATTCATCACTTGATGGACATTTAGTTTCAGTTTTTGATACTTTTTAATAAAAGTGCTGTAAGCATTCACATACATGTATGCTCTTTAATAAACACAAAAAGTGAGATTGCTGAGTTGTTTGGTAAGTGTTTGTTTGAATACAAAAGGCACTTGCAGATTGTTCTCTGGGTTAGTTTTCCCACTGCATTTTTCCCAACATCATGTGAGAGATCTGGCCTCTTCATATCCTTGCCAGCATTTGCATTGTCTGTTTCTGTTCTTGTTTTTAATTTTTATCATTCTGGTAGTATGTAATGTAGCTCAGTGGGATTTTGATTTTCATTTTTATAATGACTGGTGACTTTAGGCATTATTTCATGTCTGAATTTGCCATTTATATCTCTTCTTTTGCACATGTATGGTTTTTGTTGTAAAAGTCCTTTATATTTTTTGAAATTAAAATCTTTATCAGACATGTATTATGTAAATATGGTCTCTCAGACTACAGCTTATGCTTTTATTTTTAAAAAATGTTTACTGATGACTAATTTATTGTTGCTTTCTATTATGGTTTATACTTTTACATCCTATATATGAGCTATTTGTAAACAATAAGAACACAAAAATTTTGTTTCGTTTATTCTAGAAATGTTACCATTTTGGTTTTTACACTTTTTGTTTCAAGTTGATTTTTATATGTGGTACAAGAAATGGATAATGATTCATTTGGTAAAAGTTGTCCAAGATATCACCACTTGTTGAACGTAGTGTCCTTTCTCTATTGACTTACCTTAGAACATTTGTTAAAGGTCAGTTTGGTATCTGTGCGGGTTGCTTTCTGGACATCCTTTTCTGTTTCTTTGACATACATGTCTGTCCTTATGCCAGTGCCAGATAATCTTGATTAACTGTACCTCTGTAGTAAATTCTAAAATCTAATAAAAAAAGCAAAAAATATATTGTAGAGTAACTCAGGCAGTAATATTTCTCTAGACTTTATAATTTTGCAGAATTTTAAATATTCGTAATTTATTACTTCTTATTGTGTAAATAGATGTTGGCTTTTTATCACTAATTTCATGATGGTTATTTTTCTTAGAGTTTCGCTCTTCATAATTACATAAACTTCAGGCCCCCAACCATGGATCTGTGTGGGAATGTACAGTCTCCTGAACATACTTGCTGATTATCTGCCTCTGAGACCACATTGTTTTTCAAGGAGTGTTAAATTAGAAGTCAATACTTCTGCTCTTAATAGACTAACAGGGATTAGCACCACAGATGATAATTATGAGATAATAAGGCAGAGACTGCTGGGGTTTCAAGGAGTGAGGAGGAATAAAATGGAATCAGAAGATATGTGTTTGCTTAGTGTGCATGGATGGCTTTGGGCATATCGAAGACTATTTGTGGCTACTTTGAACAAAAATAATTTTTAATTTATTACCGTAATAATTTTAAAATCCTAGTTCTCTTTAAGTCTAGTTGATATTAAGCTTTAAATTCATTTTATTCTAATTATAAATACAATAAGCTTTAAAAATCATTTTAAGGAAGTTTTTGATTACCATGTAATCAACTTATTCTGAATAATGAAAATATCCTAAATAATCAACTTTATGACTTTATTTTTGCAAACATTTTAAGCTGGTTTTATAATTGTAATATACTTTATTTCTTTTGGAACATTTAGAATGGCTAGCCTAAAAAGCATATCCTCTTTACCTACCCATTCCCCTAAATCTAATTAAAACGATCTTTAAAATACAGTGAATCCCAAGTTCCCTTAAACATTCCAGTATTGTTCACAAACTTGTTCTCTTATTCCTTTTGACTAAAAACTTCAAGCTCTAAAACAAATTAATTATACATTTTAAATTGGAATCACAGAGCTAATCTGTCAGACACACAAATATGCCAAATTCTTAAACATAACACTCTAAACATCAAATGCATGAATTATTCCTAAATTTAGCCCCAAATTATTACCGAGCATTTGATTTACTATCTCTGTATATACTTCGTTCTAAGTCTTTCCAGAATTAAATGTTTTCCCATCCTAGGTGAATTGGGGTCACCATCCTCAGGGACTTGTGGCACTTACTAATTAGAGAATTGAGCCAAGATGAGAAACTCAGCAGTCTCCAAGAATGGCTTCTGGATGAGCCATTTCTCTTGGAACCCATACCCTTGTATAGTGCCTGCTCTCAAATCTGGCCTGGTACTATGGCTCCAAAATGGTTTTATGTGAAACCAATAGAATTGGCAGAATAAAATGCTACTGGCAAATAGTGTCCTGGAATGTTCACGCTGAGGGAAGCCAGCTGCCATGTAAGATGCTTGACCAGCTTCAGGTCACCAGGTCCTGGAGAAGCCCAAACTAGCTATGTGGAAATGTGTGTGGAGAGAAATGCCTGGTTAGTCCCACTCTCCCAATCCCAAACCATTCATTCCAGCTGGGGGTCCAGAGGCTGTACTTGTGAATCAAACCATCCCTGCAGAACTCCATTTGAATTCCTCACCTACAAAACTGTGAAATATAAAAATATCAATTGTTGTTTTAAACTACTAAGTTTCAGGGTAGTTTGTTACACAGCAGTAGCTAACTGGAGCCCCTACAAGGTGATTCATCTCCCAGGCCACTAATGACATGCTGAGTCCCCTTTCATGGTTTCCGTAACATGGGATTCCAGGCACATCGCTTTCAATTAGGATTTTATTATTCTGGTGTTTTATTGCATTTAGTGTTGCTGTAACAGAATGCTCGAGACTGGGTAGTTTATAAAGAAAAGAGGTTTATTTAGCTCATGATTCTGGTGGCTGGAAAGTTCAAGATTGGGCATCTGTACCTGGTTTTGATTACCATGTAATCAAAAAGGTTCTCAGGCTGCTTCAACTCATGGTGGAAGGTGGAAAGTGAGCCAGCACGTGTAAACAGATCACATGACAAGGGAAGAGGCAAGGGAGTGAGCAGGGAGGGGCCAGGCTCTCGTGAACCAGCTCTCATAGGAACGAAAAAAGTGGTGGGATTTTGCTCATGTAATTATCTATTCATGAGGGCTCAATCCCTATGATCTAAACACTTTCCATTAGTCCCACTTTCTAACACACTGGGCATCAACTTTCAACATGGGGTTTGGAGGGGACAAACATCCAAACCATAGTCCCTGGTTATGTCTGTCCCTAAGTCTTCCATCTGATTTCAGTCGGCTGGCTCCCAGCCCAAAGATCACAGAAACTTTCTTCATGGCTTGATTGGATCTTGATTTTTTTTGTGTTGTTTAATTTGTTTTCTTTTAGTCCAGGCTGAATTTTTCAAAGACATCAAATGATGTCTAATTGGATTCTGCATTTCTTTCTTTGCCATGCTCTGAAGCCACAGTACTAAAGTCATGCTAATGAAGTGGAGACCTGTGCCTCTGTCAGTGGCCACGGTCCCCCAAGTCCGCACCATAGAAAAACTTCCCTGAAGTGTGTAGTGCTTCCTCAGTACCTTTCTGTTGCTGCCATGAGACCAGGTAGCTAGAAGGCTTACAATCTAAGGGATTTTAACTTATTAAGGCTTGAGACCTGAAAATATAATCATCGGTTTCAATAGTTTCCAAGAAAGCTGCAAAATCAAGCTTGAAAAATATTTGACTATATGTCCACAAATATATGTTAATGTTACTAAATGCTGAATTTAATACTTATAAAAAGTTCATTACATTCAAACACAACTTCAGGCTAGCCTTTTCTCACTTTACAAAAATTCCTCAGGAGGCCTGTCGAGTACCAGAATATCATAGTCAACTGTAAATTACAAATATATATATCAAAAGGAAAAATGTAAATACATTTTACATTTTCAGTTAAAAAGTATATATAATGTGGGCTAGGTGCAGTGACTCACACCTGTAATCTCAGCACTTTGAGAGGCTGAGGCAGGTGGATCACTTGAGGTCAGGAGGTCGGGACTAGCCCGGCCAACATGGTGAAACCCCATATTTACTAAAGATACAAAAATTAGCCAGGCTATGGTGGCACATGCCTATAGTCCCAGGTATTCAGGAGGCTGAGGCAGGAGGATTGCTTGAACCTAGGAGGCAGAGGTTGTAGTGTGCCGAGATTGCACCACTGCTCTCCAGCCTGGGTGACAGAGCAAGACTGTCTCTCCAAAAAAAAAAAGTAATGTGGATTAAGGTACCTTTATGATAATTTTATGATGTCTGGTGGGTTTGGATTTCTACAAATGTGAGTACTATGGCTCTTCTATGTCCTATGATAGTCTTGGGGACCTGACTAGATTGCTTTAAAAACAGCCCAGATCCATTTTGTATATACAGTCACTCCTCCAGCCCACTCAGTTTTCCATGGCTGCATGCTGTTCTTTGACTTCATCTCTTACAGAAGTAGATCTTGATGTTTTAGTCCTACCCTTAGGCAATCAGTATATTATTGCCAGTTTTAGAAATGTCACCAACAGGTTTGTTCCAAGATGGCCAAATAGGAACACCTCCAGTCTGCAGCTCCCGGCATGATTGACGCAGAAGATGGGTGATTTCTGCATTTCCAACTGAGGTACTTGGTTCATCTCACTGGGACTTTTTGAACAGTGGGTGCAGCCCACGGAGGGTGAGCCAAAGAAGGGCAAGGAATCGCCTCACCCAGGAAGCACAAGTGGTCCGGGGATTTCCCTTTCCTAGCCAAGGGACGCCATGACAGACTATACTGGGAAAATTGGGACAGTGCCACCTAAATACTGCACTTTTCCAATGGTCTTAGCAAAGGGAACACCAGGAGATTATATCCAGTGCCTGGCTTGGTGGGTCCCATGTCCACGGAGCCTTGCTCACTGGTAGTGCAGCAGTCTGAGATTGAACTGCTAGGCAGTAGCCTGGCTGGGGGAGAGGTATCTGCCATTGCTGAGGCTTGAGTAGGTAAACAAAGTGACCTGGAAGCTTGAACTGGGTGGAGCCCATCGCAGCTCAGTGAGGTCCACCTGCCTCTGTAGACTCCGCCTCTGGGGGCAGGGCATAGCTGAAGTAAAGGCAGCAGAAACTTCGGCAGATTTAAACATCCCTGTCTGAAAGCTCTGAAGAGAGCAGTGGTTCTCCCAGCACAGTGTTTGAGATTTGAGGATAGACAGCCTGCCTCCTCAAGTGGGTCCCTGACCCCCATGTAGCCTAACTGGGAGACACCTCATACAGCTAGGTTGCGCCTCTGAGACGAAGCTTCCAGAGGAAGGATCAGGCAGCAATATTTACTGTTCTGCAATATTTGCTGCTCTGCAACCTCCACTGGTGATATCCAGGCAAACGGTCTGGAGTGGACCTCCAGCAAACTCCCAACAGACCTGCAGCTGAGGGACCTGTTAGAAGGAAAACTAACAAACAGAAAGGACATCCACACCAAAACCCCATCTGTAGGTCACCATCATCAAAGACGAAAGGTAGATAAAGCCACAAAGATGGGGAGAAACTGGAGCAGAAAAACTGAAAATTCTAAAAACCAGAGCACCTCTTTTCCTTCAAAGGATCGCAGCTCCTCGCCAGCAATGGAAGAAAGCTGGAAAGAGAATGAGTTTGACGAGTTGGCAGAAGTAGGCTTCAGAAGGTCGGTAATGACCAACTTCTCTGAACTAAAGGAGGATGTTCGAGCCCATCTCAAGGAAGCTAAAAACACTGAAAAAAGATGAGACAAATGGCTAACTAGAATAAACAGTGTAGATGTAGAAAACACCTTAAATGACCTGATGGAGCCAAAAACCATGGCACAAGAACTGCGTGACGCATGCACAAGCTTCAGTAGCACAATTCAATCAAGTGGAAGAAAGGGTGTCAGTGATTGAAGATCAAATGAATGAAATGAAGCGAGAAGAGAAGTTTAGAGAAAAAAAGTAAAAAGAAACAAAACCTTCAAGAAATAAGGGACTATGCGAAAACACCAAATCTACACTTGATTGCTGTACCTGAAAGTGACGGGGAGAATGGAACCAAGCTGGAAAACACTCTTCAGGATATTATCCAGGAGAACTTCCCCAACCTAGCAAGGTAGGCCAACATTCAAATTCAGGAAAGACAGAGAACATCATAAAGATACTCCTCGAGAAGAGCAACCCCAAGACACATAATTGTCAGTTTCACCAAGGTTGAAATGAAGGGAAAAATGTTAAGGGCAGCCAGAGAGAAAGATCGGGTTACCCACAAAGGGAAGTCCATCAGACTAACAGTGGATCTTTTGGCAGAAAACCTACAAGCCAGAAGAAAGTGGGGGCCAATATTCAACATTCTTAAAGAAAAGAATTTTCAACCCAGAATTTCATATCCAGCCAAACTAAGCTTCGTATGTGAAGGAGAAATAAAATCCTTTACAGACAAGCAAATGCTGAGAGATTTTGTCACCACCAGGCCTGCATTACAATAGCCCCTGAAGGAAGCACTAAACATGGAAAGGAACAACTGGTACCAGCCACTGCAAAATTGTGCCAAATTGTAAAGGCCATTGATGCTAGGAAGAAATTGCATCAACTAACGGTCAAAATAACCAGCTGACATCATAATGACAGGATCAAGTTCACACATAACAATATAAATGGGCTAAATTCCCCAATTAAAAGACATAGACTGGCAAGTTGGATAAAGAGTCAAGACCCATCAGTGTGCAGTATTCAGGAGACCCATCTCATGTGCAGAGACACACATAGGCTCAAAATAAAGGGATGGAGGAAGATCTACCAAGAAAACAGAAAGCAAACAAACAAACAAAACAAAACAGGGGTTGCAATCCTAGTTTCTGATAAAACAGACTTTAAACCAACAAAGATCAAACGAGACAAAGAAGGCCATTACATAATGGTAAAGGGATCAATTCAACAAGAAAAGCTAACCATCATAAATATGTATGCACCCAATTAAGGAGCACCCAGATTCATAAAACATGTCCTCAGAGACCTACAAAGAGACTTAGACTCCCACACAATAATAATGGGAGACTTTAACACCCCACTGTCAATATTAGACAGATCAGTGAGACAGAAAGTTAACAAGGATATCCAGGACTTGAACTCAGCTCTGCACCAAATAGACCTAATAGACATCTACAGACCTTTCCACCTCAAATCAACAGAATATACAATCTTCTCAGCACCACATCGCACTTATTCCAAAATTGACCACATAGTTGGAAGAAAAGTACTCCTCAGCAAATGTAAAAGAACAAATCACAACAAACTGTCTCTCAGAGCATAGTGCAATCAGATTAGAACTCAGGATTAAGAAACTCATTCAAAACTGCTCAACTACATGGAAACGGAGCAATGTGCTCCTGAATGACTACTGGGTACGTAACGAAATGAAGACAGAAAAAAAATGTTCTTTGAAACCGATGAGAACAAAGGCACAATGTACCAGAATCTGTGTGACACATTTAAAGCAGTGGGTACAGGGAAATTTATAGCACTAAATGCCCACAAGAGAAAGCAGGAAAGATCTAAAATTGACACCCTAACATCACAATTAAAAGAACGAGAGAAGCAAAAGCAAACACATTCAAAGGCTAGCAGAAGGCAAGAAATAACTAAGATCAGGGCAGAACTGAAGGAGATAGAGACACAAAATACCCTTCAAAAAATTAATGAATCCAGGAGCTGGTTTTTTGAAAAGATCAACAAAATAGACCACTAGCAAGACTAATAAGATGGGAGAAAAGAATCAAATAGACGCAATAAAAAATGATAAAGGGGATATCACCACTGATCCCACAGAAATGCAAACTACCATCAGACAATACTATAAACACCTCTACACAAATAAACTAGAAAATTTAGAAGAAATGGATAAATTTCTGGACACGTACAGCCTCCCAAGACTAAACCAGAAAGAAGCTGAATCCCTGAATAGACCAATAACAGGCTCTGCAATTGGGGCAATAATTAATAGCCTACCAACCATAAAACGTTCAGGACCAGATGGATTCACAGCCGAATTCTACCAGAGATACATGGAGGAGCTGGTACCATTCCTTCTGAAACTATTCCAGTCAATAGAAAAAGAGGAAATCTTCCCTAACTCATTTTATGAGGCCAGCATCATCCTGATACCAAAGTCTGGCAGAGACACAACAACAACAAAAAGAGAATTTTAGACCAATATCCCTGATGAACATCGATGGGAAAATCCTTAATAAAGCACTGGCAAACCAAATCCAGGAGCACATCAAAAAGTTCATTCACCACGATCAAGTTGGCTTCATCCCTGGGATGCAAGGCTGGTTCAACATAATGCAAATCAATAAACGTAATCCAGCATATTAAAAGAACCAAAGACAAAAACCACATGATTATCTCAATAGATGCAGAAAAGTCCTTTGACATAATTCAACAGCCCTTCATGCTAAAAACTCTCAATAAACTAGGTATTGATGGGACATATCTCAAAATAATAAGAGCTATTTATGACAGACCCACAGCCAATATCATACTGAATGGGCAAAAACTGGAAGCATTCCCCTTGAAAACTGGCACAAGACAGGGATGCCCTCTCTCACCACACTCCTGTTCAACGTAGTGTTGGAAGTTCTGGCCAGGGCAATCAGGCAAGAGAAAGAAATAAATGGTATTCAAATAGGAAGAGAGGAAGTCAAATTGTCCCTGTTTGCAGATGATATGATTGTGTGTTTAGAAAACCCCATCCTCTCAGCCCAGAATCTCCGTAAGCTAATAAGCAACTTCAGCAAAGTCTCAGGATACAAAATCAATGTGCAAAAATTACAAGCATTCCTATACAGCAATAATAGACAAACAGAGAGCCAAGTCATGAGTGAACTCCCATTCACAATTACTACAAAGAGAGTAAAATACCTAGGAATCCAACTTACAAGGGATGTGAAGGACCTCTTCAAGGAGAACTACAAACCACTGCTCAGTGAAATAAAAGAGAACACAAACAAATGGAAGAACATTCCATGCTCATGAATAGGAAGAATCAGTATTGTGAAAATGGCCATACTGCCCAAGGTAATTTATAGATCAATGCCATCCCCATCAAGCTAGCAATGACTTTATTCACAGAATTGGAAAAAAGTACTTTAAACTTCATATGGAACCAAAAAAGAGCCTGCATTGCCAAGACAATCCTAAGCCAAAAGAACAAAGCTGGAGGCATCATGCTACCTGACTTCAAACTATACTAGAAGGCTACAGTAACCAAAACAGCATGGTACTGTTACCAAAATAGAGATGTAGACCAATGGAACAGAACAGAGCCCTCAGAAATAACACCACACATCTACAACCATTTGCTCCTTGACAAATCTGACAAAAACAAGCAATGGGGAAAGGATTCCTTATTTAATGGTGCTGGGAAAACTGGCAAGTCATATGTAGAAAGCCAAAACTGGATCCCTTATTTACACCTTATACAAAAATTAATTCAAGATGGATTAGAGACTTAAATGTTAGGCCTAAAACCATAAAATCTCTAGAAGAAAACTTAGGCAATACCATTCAGGACATAGGTATGAGCAAGGACTTCATGTCTAAAACACCAAAAGCAATGGCAGTGAAAGCCAAAATTGACAAAAGGGATCTAATTAAATTAAAGAGCTTCTGCACAGCAAAAGAAACTATTATCACAGTGAACAGGCAGCCTAAGAATGGGAGAAAATTTTTGCACTCTACCCATCTGACAAAGGGCTAATATCCAGAATCTACAAATAACTTAAACACATTTACAGGAAAAAAAATCAAACAACCCCATCAAAAAGTGGTCAAAGGATATGAACAGACACTTTTCAAAAGAAGACCTTTATGCAACTGACAGACACATGAAAAAATGATCATCATGACTGGTCATCAGATAAATGCAAATCAAAACCACAATGAGATACCATCTCACACCAGTTAGAATAGTGATCATTAAAAAGTCAGGAAACAACGGGTGCTGGAGAAGATGTGGAGAAATAGGAATGCTTTTATATTGTTGGTGGGAGTGTAAACTAGTTCAAAGATTGTGGAAGACAGCGTGGCGATTCCTCAAGGATCTAGAACTAGAAATACCATTTGACCCAGCCATCCCATTACTGAGTATATACCCAAAGGATTATAAATCATTCTCCTATTAAGATACATGCACACATATGTTTATTGTGGCACTGTTCACAATAGCAAAGACTTGGAACCAACCCAGATGTCCATCAGTGATAGACTGGATTAAGAAAATGTGGCACATATATACCATGGAATACTATGCAGCCATAAAAAAGGATGAGTTCATGTCCTTTGTAGGGACATGGATGAAGCTGGAAGCCATCATTCTGAGCAAACTGTTGCGAGGACAGAAAACCAAACATCGCATGTTTTCACTCATAGCTGGGAATTGAATGATGAGAACACTTGGACACAGGGAGGAGAACATCACACACCAGGGCCTGTTGTGGAGTTGGGGAATGGGGGAGGGATAGCATTAGCAGAAATACCTAATGTAAATGATGAGTTAATGGATGCAGCAAACCAACAGAGCACATTTATACATATATAACAAACCTGCACATTGTGCACATGTACTCTAGAACTTAAAGTATAATAAAAATAAAAAATAAATAAAATGTCACCAACAAATGGAATAATTTGCCCATAGGTCTACAGCTAACAGGTGGAAGAAGGGCCAAGAATGGCACCCATGTCTCCTCATATTCCTTGTCCTCCTTGTTTTTCCCTTAAAAGCCTCTTGTAGTATTCATTTTACTCACATGTCAAAAACTCTTGATGGTGGCAGGAAAGGTACACAATATGATTGTCCTCTTCTGCTGAGACATGGCCATTGGGTGGCCAAGGACTCACCCTTACAACTGTGCTTTGAAAAAAATGGAATCAAAAAGAAAGGGTATACAGACAGGGGAGAAAAGCAGAGTCTGAGTGAAGAAGCACACATGACAACAAAAACCAAAACTACTTCATAACATTGTCTAGGGCCAGCCCTCCTCGTCATTTCCATTCTACATGGGGCTTGGATCAAAGGTCGGAGTGCAGGCACTAGGGTAGTTTTCTGTGACTGGATCCTGGAGGTGGGAGACAAAGATAGGATTTGTTGGACAGATTGATCATCTTTGGGAAACTTGCATTCTCTCTGCCTTCCAACCAAACCCGGTTCCCAGAAAAAGATCTGCTCTTGGTCATTTACACAATCCAAGTCAGCAAATGACCTCCCTTGGGGGTGTATGCATTTCAGCTGCCTGATTTTGGTTGTGAGGAAATAGGACTGAATTCTGGCTCACTTACTGATCACGCAGGGCCTCATGTCCTGTCTTTGTGCTTACTCACACTCCTCTGCTTTCATGGTAAGATTTGGCCTCAATTTTCCTTCCCACCAATTTTATTGCAAAATCATGTATATTTTAAAGTACCTCAAAACCTTTTCATTACTAGGCAGTGTATAATTTACTAAGTTGAGAAATAACTGGGTTCCCAGGAACCGAGAAATGTTTATTTTCCCTGGGGTGTTGGTACCTCCTAAATCACGCCATGTAGTTGTTTAGTCCTGGTCCTATACCATCGTCAGCATCCCCCAAAGAAGCTACAGAAGCTCCGCATTCACCCATGGGAAATCTTTTCTGGAGCTCAAAGCAAAGGATAAACCATGCAGGTGGTCCATGCAGGAGGAAACTTAGAGAAAATCAGCCAAGAGGCAGGGAAAATAAGAAAGAAACATTCAAACAAAGCTTCAAAACATTTAAAGCTAAACAAACGTTTTCTCCTTTTTAATATTTTGATAAGGAAATTTAAATAATCCCAAGTAGCAACAAGTGGGTGTACCTTGCCCTTGTGTTCTCTACCGAGTCTTACTTCAATCCTTCTCTTTCTTTTTTTTAACTTTTTTTTTGAGGCAAAGTCTTGCTCTTGCCCCCAGGCTGGAGCGCAGTGGCGCTATCTCAGCTCACTGCAACCTCTGCCTCCCAGGTTCAAATTATTCTCCTACGTCAGTCTCCTGAGTAGCTGGAATTACAGGTGCCTGCCACCATGCCCAGCTAATTTTTATATTTTTAGTAGAGATGGGGTTTCACCATTTTGGCCAGGCTGGTCTCCCACTCCTGACCTCAGCTGATCCGCCCGCCTCGTCCTCCCAAAGTGCTGGGATTACAGGCGAGAGCCACCGCGCCCGGCCAATCCTTCTCTCCTCTTGACCATGTCCTCCCAGTTTCTCCCATTCATCCAGTGTTGTCCTGGATCCATCTCTCAGACATTTCTGCAGGAGATTTTCTCTCTAGTTCGCTAGAGCAATATCTAGGGGGCTGCCTAGGCTATCTTGTGTGACTCTCTGCCTTTAGCATGCCTTCCGCCTGGAGGCCCTTATTGCTGGATTGTAAGTGCTGAATCCTACCAAGTCCTGGGGGCAGGCCTGCCATTTCCCGTAGCCACACAGTCACCTGCACATCTCCCCATCCTTCCCTGCCCTGCTGTAACCCCACCAGCTCTTGTGTCAGGCAGAAATCAGAACTGTCTGGGAAGCAATCACTTGTTTTGTGTCTGGTCAAGATGGCACACAGGTAGGATAAATAAGAGACCATTTAGCAGCTCTCCCAGAAACAGAACATGCTCCAGTGACCTAGTTTTTGAGCTCAGACGAAGAACCTGGAACACTTTAATGATATATTTTTTTTTGTAGCTCCAGTCCTTTCTGCTCGAATTGCTTTTTTTCTGCAGGCTCAGCAGAGATGAAACACAGCTGGTTGTTATTAGATTCCCCTCCAGTAGTCTCCATGCTATTGAAAACAACTGCGTCAGATACCATGACGTCTTCTCCAGACGAAAGCATGCCAAAACGCTAAATATTTCCTCTATGTTCTCTTTTCTCATTCAAGTCATCAATGCTAACATCTCATTTGGGGGCTTGACTTAAAATTAGTGTCTTTCATAGTGGATGAATATTTAAATTAGATAAATTTTAAATTATTTTTATTTTAAATAATGTATGCATATATACAAAATTTCAAAGGTACATAAGGGGATACATTGAAAGCAGGGTCTCCTTCCTGCATCTGTCCCTCAGCAACCCAATTCTCAGATCCAGAAGCAATTGAGACTTGAAAATATAATCACTGTTACTAGATTCTGAGAGTTCTAGTAGAAATGGTTAATGCATTAAAAAAATATGGTTTTATGTGGTCAACTTTTTTAGATTCCACGTATGAGTGGGATAATGCAATATTTGTTTTTATGTGCCCGGCTTATTTCACTTAGCATAATGTCCTCCGGGTTTACTTATGTTGTTGCAAATGACAGGATTTCTTTCTTTTTTTGACTGAGTAATATTCCATTATGTATATCTGCCACATTTTCTTTATCCATTCATCCATTGATGGACGCTTAGATTGATCCCATATCTTGGCTATTGTGAATGGTGTTGCAACAGATGTGGCGGTGCAGGTTTCTGTTCGATATACTGAGTTCATTTCCTTTGAATATATACGAGTAGTGGGATTGCTGGATCATAGAGTAGTTCTATGATAATTTTTTTAGGAACCTCCATGTGTTTTCCATAATGGCTATGGGAATTTACATTTCCACCAACAGTGTGCAAGGGTTCCTTTTTCTCTACATCCTCACCAACACTTGTAATCTTTTGTCTTCTGGGTAGTGGCCAGTCTAACAGGTGTGTGGTGATGTCTCATTGTGGTTTTTATTTGCATTTCTCTGATGATTAGTGATGTGGAGCACGTTTTCATATGCCTGTTGGGTCGTAGAAATAGAGTAGAATGGTGGTTACCAAGGTGACATGGCTTGGCTCTGTGTCCCCACCCAAATCTCATCTTGAATTGTAATCCCCATGAGATGAGGGAGGAAAGTGACTGGATTATGGGGGTGGTTCCCCCGTGCTGTTCTCATGATAGTGAGTGAATTCTCATGAGATCTCATGGTTGCATAAATGGTAGTTTTTCCTGTGATGTCTCTCCCTCTCTCCCCCCTGCCACATGCTGCACCCAAGACATGCCTGCTTCGCCTTCCACTGTGATTGTAAGTTTCCTGAAGCCTCCCTAGCCATGCAGAACCATGAGTCAATTAAACCTCTTTTCCTTCATAAATTATCCAGTCTCAGGAAGTTCTGTATAGCAGTGAGAGACAGACTAATACAGAGGGGCTAAAGTAGTTGCAGGTGGTTGGGGGAAGGTTGCTGGGATGATGTTAGCTGAAGGACCCAAAATTTCAGTTGGGAAGAATAAGTTAAAGAGATTTATTGTACAACATGATGACTATAACTAAAAATATAAGGTATTATTGAAAAATGCCAAGAGAGTAGATGTAAAGCATTCTCCCCACAAAAAATGGTGCCTATGAGTGGTAATGCATATGTTGATTATAATAGCTAGTCATTCCACAATGTGTGTATACTTCAAAACGCCATGTTGTACCTTCTAAATACATAAAACTCTGTCAACATAAGATATAAAAATAAAAATAAGTAAAATAGCAAGCACAAAATTTTGAAAAACAAAACCACGTGGTTCTATATATTACACACTTGCAAGTAGTAACAAACATACACTGTTCTGTATTTCACAGTATATTTTTAGATCTTCCCATAGTACACGTAAAGCTATTTCATTTAAATGAGAGCATGTTGGCATATTGTGATGTACCACAATTGATTTAACCCTTTACTATATTAAATGTTTCCAATATTTTATTATTACAGAGTGCTGTAATTAATATCTGTGTACTTTCATCACTTTGCACATATAAGAATCTATACATAGGATAGATCTTTAAAAGTATTGCTGGGGGCTGGGCATGGTGGCTCACACCTGTAATCCCAGCACTTTGGGAGACCGAGGTGGGCAGATCATGAGGTCAAGAAATTGAGACCATCCTGGCCAACATGGTGAAACCCCGTCTCTACTAAAAATACAAAAATTAGCTGGGCGTAGTAGTGCATGCCTGTAGTCCCAGCTATTTGGGCGGCTGAAGCAGGAGAATCGCTTGAACCCGGAAGGCAGAGGTTGCAGTGAGCTGAGATTGCGCCACTGCACTCCAGTCTGGCCACAGAGCAAGACTCCGTCTCGAAGAAAAAAAAAAAAAGAAAGATTGCTGGGCCAAAGTTCATACCAAATTTTAATTCTGAAAGACACATTTTGTCACCCAATTTCCCTCCAGGGAAGTTGTACCAACGTATCCTTCTCCTTCCAGTGGGGTAGAATAAGTTTCCCTACTCATCAACACTGCTTTTATTCAACTCCATTTATTTCTTTTTGAAAAATGTCACCTCACTGTGGTTTTAGTTGGCATTTCTTTTATTATGACTGCATCTGAGGTTGAAATTACTTTCATAAATTTCAAAACAATTCATATTTTAAAATTGTGAATATCTAATCATATCTTTGTCCATTTTTCTAATAATTTGCTGGACTCTGTATTGATTTGTGGGAGCTCTTTTAAACTAAGGACGTTAGCTCTTTTCTGTGTCTTGATTTTTTTTCTCTGCCACAAACATGTTTTAAACTGATGTGGCTGCACAATTAAATAGATTCTGGATTCTGTATTTTAAAGAAATGCCTTAGCAACTCCAATAATATATTTTTAAACTCTCCTATATTTTCTCTCGGCATGTTTACAGTTTCGTTTTCTATGTTCAAATTTTTTATTTTATTTTATTTTTATTTTTTGAGATGGATTCTCGCTCTGTCACCCAGGCTGGAGTGCAGTGGCGCGATCTCGGCCCACTGCAAGCTCTACCTCTTGGGTTCACACCATTCTCCTGCCTCAGCCTCCTGAGCAGTTGGGACTACAGGCGCCCACCACCATGCCTGGCTGCTTTTTTTGTATTTTTAGTAGAGACGGGGTTTCACCGTGTTAGCCAGGATGGTCTCAATCTCCTTACCTCATGATCCGCCTACCTTGGCCTCCCAAAGTGCTGGGATTGTAAAGGCATGAGATACCATGCCTGGCCATGTTTAAATTTTTAAACAATGTGGAATTTATTTTAGTGTAAGATGTGAAATAGTGACCAATTTATTTTTTTCAGATGGCTACTTAGTTGTCCCAACACCATTTATTAAATAAGCTGATTCTTTTTAGATAATTTGAAATGCAACCTTATCACATATATTATATATAGTATATTATATGTGTGTAAATATGTATATACACACACAGTAAAATTATATATATGTACTGAGTCCATTTTTGTTTCATGAGTCTGTCTTGTCATACCCCAGACAACATTATTTTAATCAGTATAGCTTTACAATGTGTGTTAATACTTCGCAAAGTCAGTCCTTTTGTACCATTCCTATCCTTTTTCAAAATCTTCCTTCTTATTCTTGTTTATTTTTCATGTGATTTTACAAAAGGGTTAACTTTTTTCTTGTTACAAACTTTTTATTGGTTTATTTGTTGGTTTCACATAAAATGCATTGATTAACTTAGCAATAAAATACATTTTTATGATCTTAAATCAACAATCGTAATCAAGATCATAGGATGTCATTCCATTTAATCTTCTTTTATGTCCAAAACAGTAATTTTAAAGTTTATTCTTATGTCTTGGTAAACTAATTCCTAGGTATTTGGTCATTTTTGTTGATGTTGTAAATAGAATGTCTTAAAAAAATTTTGTATTCCAACTTGTTTGTACATATGAAGGCTATAGACTTCTTGAATATTTCACCCCCGACCACCATTTTATGTTAGATATAATATAGTTTCAGTTGATTATATAAGGGTTTCAAGATAAATAATCTTACCATCTTCATGTAATCGTACTTTTCCTTTCTAAGGTGTATGTGGCCTTTAAAGAATATTTTCCAATCGTATTGTCTGGTACTAGCAGAATAATTTAGCATAATAGCTATGATAAAAGACATCCTCTTTTCCCTGGCTTTAGTGGAAATACTTCTAGGATTTTCCCACTAATCCAATACTGATGCTGGCTCTGGGATTGAGACAGATGTGTTATTTTGTGTTTTAAAAAAGAATTCACAATCAGAGAATACTATAAACACCTCGATGCAAATAAATTAGGAATTCTAGAAGAAATGGATAAATTCCTGGACACTACACCCTCCCAAGACTAAACCAGAAACAAGTTGAATCTCTGAATAGACCAATAACAGGCTCTGAAACTGAGGCAATAATTAATAACCTAGCAACCAAAAAAAGTCCAGGACTAGATGCATTCATGACCGAATTATACCAGAGGTAGAAAGAGGAGCTGGTACCATTCCTTTTGAAAGTATTCCAATCAACAGAAAAAGAGGGAATCCTCCCTAACTCATTTTATGAGGCCAGAATCATCCTGATACCAAAGCCTGGTAGAGACACAACAACAACAACAACAAATTTTAGGCCAATATCCCTGATAAACATCTATGTGAAAATCCTCAATAAAATACTGGCAAACTGAATTGCCAGGAGCACATCAAAAAGTTTATTCACCATGATCAAGTCGGCTTCATCCCTGGGATGCAAGGCTGGTTCAATATATGCAAATCAATAAACATAATCCATCACATAAACAGAACCAATGACAAAAACCACATGATTATCTCAATAGATGCAGAAAAGACTTTTGACAACATTCAACAGGACTTCATGCTAAACACTCTAAATAAAGTAGGTATTGATGGAAGGTATCTCAAAATAATAAGAGCTATTTATGACAGACCCACAGCCAATATCATACTGAATGGGCAAAAACTGGAAGCATTCCCTTTGAAAACCAGCGCAAGACAAGGATGCCCTCTTTCACCACTCCTATTCAACACAGCATTGGAAGTTCTGACCAGGGCAATCAGGCAAGAGAAAGAAATAAAGCATATTCAGTTAGGAAAAGAGGAAGTGAGACTGTCTCTGTTTGCGGATGACATGACTGTATATTTAGAAAACCCCATCGTCTCAGCCCCAAATCTCCTTAAGCTGATAAGCAACTTCAGCAAAGTCTCAGGATACAAAATCAATGTGCAAAAATTACAAGCATTCCTATATACCAATAATAGACAGCAAAGTCATGAGTGAACTCCCATTCACAATTACTACAAAGAAAGTAAAATACCTAGGAATCCACCTTACAAGGGATGTGAAGGACCTCTTCAAGCAGAATTACAAACCACTGCTCAGTGAAATAAAAGGGGACACAAGCAAATGGAAGAACATTCCATGCTGATGGATAGGAAGAATCAGTATTGTGAAAATGGCCATACTGCCCAAGGTAATTTATAGATTCAGTGCCATCCCCGTCAAGCTAGCAATGACTTTCTTCACAGAATTGGAAAAAACTACTTTAAAGTTCATATGAAACCAAAAAAGAGTCCACATAGCCAAGTCAATTCTAAGTCAAAAGAACAAAGCTGGAGGCATCATGCTACCTGACTTTAAACTATACTACAAGGCTACAGTAACCAAAACAGCATGGTACTGGTACCAAAACAGAGATACAGACCAGTGGAACAGGATGGAGGCCTCAGAAATAACGCCACACATCTACAACTATCTGATCTTTGACAAACCTGACAAAAACAAGGAATGGGGAAAGGATTACCTATTTAATAAATGGTGCTGGGAAAACTGGCCAGCCATATGTAGAAAGCTGAAACTGGATCCCTTCCTTACACTGTATACAAAATTTAACTCAAGATGGATTAAAGACTTAAAGGTAAGACCTACCACCATAAAAACCCTGGAAGAAAACCTAGGCAATACCATTCAGGATACAGACATAGACAAATGACTAAAACACCAAAAGCAATGGCACCAAAAGCCAAAATAGACAAGTGGTATCTAATTAAACTAAACAGCTTCTGCACAGCAAAAGAAACTATCATCAGAGTGAACAGGCAGCCTAAGAATGGGAGAAGTTCTTTGCAATCTACCCATTCTGGCTAATATCCAGAATCTACAAAGAACTTAAACAAATTTACAAGAAAGAAACAGACAACCCCATCAAAAAGTGGGCAAAGGATATGAACAGACACTTTTCAAAAGAAGATCTTTATGCAGCTGAGAGACATATGAAAAAATGCTCATCATCACTGGTCATCAGAGAAATGCAAATCAAAACCACAATGAGATACCATCTCACGCCAGTTAAAGTGGCGATCATTAAAAAGGAAACAACAGATGCTGGAGAGGATGTGGACAAATAGGAACACTTCTACACTGTTGGTGGGAGTGTAAATTAGTTCAACCATGTGGAAGACAGTGTGGTGTTTCCTCAAGGATCTAGGACTATAAATACCATTTGACCCAGCGTTCCCATTACTGGGTATATACCCAAAGGATTATGAATCAGTCTACTCCAAAGACACATGCAGATGTATATTTATTACAGCGCTATTCACAATAGCAAAGACTTGGAACCAACCCAAATGTCCATCAATGATAGACTGGATTAAGATAATGTGGCAAATATACACCATGGAATACTAGGCAGCCATAAAAAGGATGAATTTATGTCCTTTGCAGGGACATGGATGAAGCTGGAAACCAGCATTGTAAGCAAACTGTCACAAGGACAGAAAGCCAAATACCACATGTTCTCACTCATAGGTGGGAGTTGAACAGTGAGAACACATGGACACAGGGCGGGGAACATCACACACCAGGGCCTGTGAGGGGGTGGGCGACTGGGGTAGGGATAGCATTAGGAGAAATACCTAATGTAAATAATGAGTTGATGGGTGCAGCAAACCAACATGGCACATGTATACCTATGAAACAAACCTGCACGTTGTGCACATGTGCCCTAGAACTTAAAGTATAATAAAAAAAAAATCCATTCCCCTTTAAAGAATGTTCCTGTTTGATTAAAAGATATTTTAAAATAAAAGCGTAAACATTAAATTTTAACTGATTTTTAAATATTTATGGAGCCAATCATATGTTTTTTCCACTTTTGAACTATTTACTGTGAATTTCATTGAGATTTCTTGATAAACCTAAGTAATCAACCGGTTGTGGTGTTTTGGAGAGGGTCGCTCTCTGAAAATTACTTCTGCTATGGGAATATGTTAGGTTTAAATTTTCTATCTCTGGTAGGGTTTTTATGATTTATATGTTTCTAGAAAATAAATCATTTCATCCAGGTCTTCAAATGTATTTATGTAGAGTTCAGTAAAGTAATTTCTGGTGATTACTTATCATTATTTTAATTTCTTATAATCTGTGATAATTTCCCTAATGTTATTAGGGAATTTATTTTATAAATTTGTGTAGTCTTTTGTATGAAGTTAGCCAATCATATACTCATTTGATATTTTTATGCATTTCTCCTTTTGGATTTATTAATTCTTTTTAGTGTTTTGTGATTTATTTTCTGCTTTTATTGCTTCGTGATTTCTATGTCTCTGTGTCCTTTAGATTTATTTGTTATTTTTCTAATCTCTTGAGTAGATACTTCATTTATTTTGTTAATAAGTGTTTGGAACTATCAATTTTCTTCTGCAAATTGTTGTAGCTGAATTCCATAAGTATGATATGTAATGCTTTTATTATTGTTAGGATTCTGTCATTTGGGTTTTATTTTTCTCCTAAACCCAAATCCAGTTTTATGAGTAAGTTTTTGTTTTTCTACCTCATTATTGTAGGTTTTGTCTGTTTTTTTTCTAGTTTTGTTATTCACTGCTTATTTTATTGTACTGTGATTGGAAAATACCCTCTGTAGCATGTCTACATTCTGGAATTTATTGAAGTTTTATTAGCAGCCTTATATTTATGGTCAATTATTTTTATAATGTCCCATAGGTACTTGAAAAGAAGAGACTTTATTTCAAGGAGAGAATTATAGAGACAACAATAAAAGCTGTCTCATCCTGTTGTTATTTGGATTTTCTGTTGTATTACCTAATTTTTGACCAGTTGAACAATCATAGACTGAGAAATTGAGTTAAAGTCTTTGATAAAGTTCTCTTTTAAAATTCTCTCTAGATTTGCTGTGCAAATATTGACGCTATATTATATGTATTATTTGATATAGCAACAATGACACATTTTTTTAAGATTATGCATTCTATTATTAAAAGGTATCTTTCTTTGTCTCAGTGTGCTTTTGGCTTTGAAAATAACTTGTTCTGGTATTAAGCAAATGTCTTCATTTGCTTGCTATGCTTTGCAAACCTTTTTATTCTCAATATTATTACATTCCTCTGTTTGAAGTATTTTTCAAGAACACCTGCATAAAGTTGGAAAGTACTCTGTGATTATAGCTGAGGGTCATTTGCTTTTAATAGATGAGCTTGTATCAAGATTTGCTTTTACTGAAACTGTAACATATAAGATGGAATTCTAGTTAATTTAAAAAAGTGCTTCTATGAAAATATTCAAACTTTTACAATGTAGAAGTCATGACAGGTCAGCTTTGAAGTATTCATCCAAGGCTGGGTGCGGTGGCTTATGCCTGTAATCCCAACACTTTGGGAGGTTGAGGCAGGAGGATCAGTTGAAGTCAGGATTTGAGACCAGCCTGGGCAAGGCAGTGAGACCTCATCTCTCTCTAATTTATCTCTAGATAAATTTAAAAAATTGTCTGGGTGTGATGGTGCACGCCAGTAGCTCCAGGTATTCAGGAGGCCGAGGCAGGAAATTGTTTGAGCCCAGGAGTTCAAGGCTGTTCAGTGAGCTGTGACTGCCACTGCACGACAGCCTGGGTGGCAGAGCAAGACTGTCTCAAAAAAAAAAAAAAAAAAAATATATATATATATACACACACACACACACACACATATGCATACATATATATACACGTATATACACACACACATACACATATATATACACACATATATACACATACATATATATATGGTGAATTTGGCTTAAAAATCAAATAGAACAGTGGACTTATAATGAAAAGTGACAATTCTCTATGCAAAAGTGGCTACTTTGAATCATTTCTATTTCAGTTTTTTTCAATAATTTTATCTGTGAATTTCTAAACAATTTTTTTATTTGGCTTTTTTTGTTTATTAATTTTAGACATTTTGTATTGGCTTTCTCTTATGGCAAATGTGGATTTTGCCCATTTACACACACACGCTCACCCCTTCTCTATACTCCCAATATAGTTATTTGACTTTATTGGTAACTTGTGTTATTAAAGTTACTTACATCTCTTTTATTGTCTATTACTCTGCCATGAACTACCCTAAAATTGAGTGACTTACAATAGCAATAAACTTTCATTATCTCCCATAGTTTCTGTGGGTCAAGAATACGGGAGCAAATTAGCTGTGTGGTCCTGGCTCAGGGTATCTTATGAGACTGTAGTCAAGATGTCAGCTGGGCTGTAGTCATCTGAAGACTTGACCAGAGTTTGAAGATTTTCTTCTAAGATGGCTGACTCAGATGGGTAGTGAGTTGGTTTTGGCTTTTGGCAGGAGGTCTTAGTTTCTGGTTCAAGGACCTCTCCTTGGGGCTACTTGAGCGTCCTTTCTGCGAAACACTGGCCCCCAGGGCAGATGATCCAAGAGGGAGCCAGGCAGAAACCTTGATGTGTTTTGGGACCTAGCTTTGGAAGTCACCCTGCATCATTTCTACAGTATCGTCTTGATTGTACAGTTCAGCCCTACTTAATGGAGGGGACTACACAATGTCATGAATAACAGACCTGCAATCATCTTGGAAGCTACGTATCACAGTCTTCCCTCTGGCCCCCCCATGACTTACATCTTTCCCACATGAAAAATACACTCACTACTTCCTAAGATGCCACACTAGTCATCTCTATATAGCATCTTACTTGAAGTTCAGGGTCTTTTGCCATCTAAACCGGGGGTGGGTGTAGGCGTGTTTCCTCATACACAGGTCCTAGAGTACAGTTCCTGCTAAGGGTCCATGAACTAAAGAGACAAGCCATCTGCTCCACGCACCCAGCATACAGTGGGAGGGAGACATAGGATAATCACTACAGGCAGTCCCATTCAGAAAGAGGGAAAACGTTGTCATGGGCCTATATTGATTTAAATCCAGTTGGAGTTTTCTTGACTGGAAGTTCCTTGACTCAGTCCTGTTCCTTTCCTGGAACAATTCTCTTCTAAGAGCCAAGACAGACTCTTGGCTCTGCCTTCTGGGCTTCTCTGGGAGATCTTGCCTTTTCCATGGAAAGTTACCTGTGTCTGCAGCTGAATCATCTCTCTGCTTGCCTCCTGTCTGTAGAAGTTTGGGGGTCCAGTGCTTCTCTTTATTTTGTATTGTTCCTGTTCCTTTAATCCAAACCAGTATAATTTTCCTATTAAGGAAAATTATTTTTGTATTGTTCCTGTTCCTTTAATCCAAACCAGTATAATTTTCCTATTAAGGGATTCCCTCCGTTAGACACAAGATCCACACACAAAAGTTTCTTTGTGATAAGCCCTTCTTCTCATTGGTCTTCTGCTGAGACTGTTGAGAGACAGCATCCTTAAGCTTCATAGCAAGCTCTCTCTTTTAAGACACCATCCTAAATCTTTCCAAGGTGTAAATAAGGGAGTTGTAGCCACATGCGTGGCTTCATCTTTAGACGCTGTTTTCCTGACAGTGCCCAGGATCTTATATTCTCCTAGAAGCCGTATCTTAATTTTAGCATTGCTTTCCATATCGAGGGGATGAAAACTTTCAAAAGCTGGCTTCATCTAGTCCAGGCTTCTTTTTGTATAAAAGTCCTTTATCCAGCTTGTCTCTTTTCTTTTGTGTTTTAATATAAGCAATAAGAAGAAACCAGGTGACTGACACCTTTAAGTCTGGAAATCTCCACTCAGTCACTCAGCTTGCTAGATGCATTTTCTGTTTTCCATATGACTGCAGGCAGCAGTATTGCTTCTTCCTATTACAACATGACAAGGATTCCCTTTCTCCAGTTTTCAATAATATTTTCCTTAGGTTTCTGTAAGCTCTCACCAGCAGCCTCCTCAAAGGTCTCCAGGTTCTTCTAAAAGCTGCTTCAGGCATTTTCTTTTTCACTAACACCCTTTTCAAAGTCCTTACTCTTTCCTCCCACTGCCCATTTCCTTAGGCATTCTCAAATTTTAGGTGTGGTAACAGCAGCACTGAAATCTGTAGCATTTATCTGTTGATAAATAAAGAATTGCCCTTGTCATATGCAACTTATCTATATAAATCCTGCACGTGTACACCCGAATTTAAAATAAAATAGCCCTAAAAGGAAGATGAAGGAACCTATGATTGCTGGGAAGGCAACTAACTGTAAACCTTAAAATGGGTGGCTTTCTTTTGTTTTTGGATGCTTTAAGTTTGAAATTTTTACAGCTATACTTCAGGGTATGCAGTAGTTCTTTTTCTTTATTCTACTTGGCAAATAAGCTATTTCAATTGGAAGTCTTCTGTTGCGGGAAGTCAGGGAACCTGAACGGAGGGACTGGCTGGAGCTGCGGCAGAGGAACATAAATTGTGCAGATTTCATTTTAATATGGACATTTATCAGTTCCCAAATAATACTTTCATAATTTATTATGCCTGTCTTTAATCTCTTAATCCTGTTATCTTCATAAGCTGAGGATATATGTCACCTCAGGATCACTGTGATAATTGTGTTAACTGTACAAATTGATTGTAAAACGTGTGTTTGAACAATATGAAATCAGTGCATCTTGAAAAAGAACACAATAACAGCAATCTTCATGGAACAAAGGAAGATAACCATAAGGTCTGACTGTCTACGGGGTCGGGCAAAAACAGCCATATTTTTCTTCTTGCAGAGAGCCTATAAACAGACATGCAAGTAGGAGAGATATCGCTAAATTCTTTTCCTAGCAAGGAATATTCATATTAATACCCTGGGAAAGGAATGCATTCCTGGGGGTAGGTCTATAAACGGCCGCTCTGGGAATGTCTGTCTTACACGGTTGAGATAAGGATTGAGATACACACTGGTCTCCTGCAGTACCCTCAGGCTTAAAACTAGGGTGGGGAAAAACTCTGCCCTGGTAAATTTGTGGTTGAACCAGTTCTCTGCTCTCAAACCCTGTTTTCTGTTGTTTCAGAAGTTTATCAAGACAATAAGTGCACTGCTGATCATAGACCCTTATCAGTAGTTCTGCTTTTGCCCTTTGCCTTGTGATCTTTGTTGGACCCTTATCAGTAGTTCTGCTTTTGCCATTTGTCCTGTTCCCTCAGAAGCATGGGATCTTTGTTAGACCCTTGTTAGTAGTTCTTCTTTTTTCCCTTTGAAGCATGTGATCTTTGTACCTACTCCCTGTTCATACACCCTCTCCCCTTTTGAAACCCTTAATAAAAACTTGCTGATTTGAGGCTCAGGCAGGTATCATGGTCCTACCGATATGTGATGTCACCCCTGGCAGCCCAGCTGTAAAATTCCTCTGTTTGTACTGTCTCTCTTTATTTCTCAGCTGGGTGACAGTTATGGAAAATAGAAAGAAGCTATATTGAAGTATTTGGGGCAGGTTTCCCCAGTAGTCTTCTGTTTTCCTTCACCTACAAAATTATTTCATGTTATTCCTTTGATAATTTTTCTTCCATGCTTTTCTGTTTTGTCTTCAGATTGTTTGATTTGTCTTGGTGAAGTAACAATAGCCTCTATCACATTCCTGGTTTCTATATCTATATCTATATCTATCTATATATATTAATTATTTCATTAACATACTTAATAATTGACTAAAATTTTATTAACTAGTGTTGCATGTCAGGCACTGAGTTCCATGATAATGATACCAATATAAGTAGAATATTATCCCTTCCCTTGAAGGGCATACAGTGTAGTGGGGAAGATACGCTTTTAAATAAATAAATACAGTGTTATGTATAGTGCTGTAGTTGAAATATTTACAGAATAGAGTCAGGGCATAAAGAAGGGAGTGGATCATTCAATTTGACAGCACACAGAAAAGACCATAGAGAAAGGAAGCTTCAGCGCCTCTTGGAAGATGAGCAGGTGCTCAGCAGCTAGGAGGTGGGTAATGAGTAGGGACATTCCAGGCAAGAGAAACAGAGTGAGCATCTTGCTTCTGGGGAAATAGCAAGAAGTTTGAGATGCATTAAGGGTAGAGTGGTGTTGGTATGAAATGTGGAAGAACTATGCAAGACCCAAATGACGTAGGGCTGCATATACCAGGCTACAGGATTTGGACTTTATCCTATAGGTAATGAGATGCTTTTGAAGAGTTTTGATTGGGAGAGTGGCATGGTCATAATTTTGTGTTAGATATACCACACTGGTTATGGTACAGAAGGCAATTGAGGCAGTAGCGCTCAGGGGACTGGATTACTATCATTGTAGTTCATGAGAGGTATAATGATTATATGACCTGAAGTCACAGAAAAGGGAGTGAAGAAATATGAATGATGTGATGGAGGTTGCATTAATGGAACTTAATCAGATGTGGGATGACAGGATGGAATAATAGAATATCTAGAGTGACAACCAAGTTCTTAGCAGGGAGAATGGCTGGGCTTTGATGACACTGACTGAAGAACCAAACACAGGAAGGGGAGCAACATAGTTATCTGGAAGATCATAATTTTTTTTGGTGTTGTATTTAATTTTATATACCTGTAGGGCATCCAGTAGACATCTAGTAGACAGTCATGTGCTTATGTATACACACAGGTGCGTGCACATGCACACGCACGCAAACACACACACACACCCCTAGAGCATAAAAATTCTCTGGAGTATAGATACGGCTATCAGATGAATTTAGCATATATGTTATAAGTGAAGACATGAGAATTGATGAGGTTACCCAGGAATTGCATAAAGAATTACAAGAGTTTAAAAAGGACCAAGTGCAGCCTCCTGGAAGCCCGAGTAATCCAGTCCCCTGAGCGCTACTGCCTCAATTGCCTTCTGTACCATAACCAGTGTGATATATCTAACACAAAATTATGACCATGCCAGTCTCCCAATTAAAACTCTTCAAAATAAAGCCCTGATAAATTTATTTTAGTAAATGAATTTTAATGTGTATTACTTCTTTGACAAATTTTGGGTATAAACATAGTCATACCTTTTAGTTTTCCAACTAATTTTTGAGTTCCCCCATGCCTTTATTGCATCTAGTCTAGTGTCTACTCCAGAACTCTCCCTAACATCTGAAATTGGGTTGAGATCTTAATCAGTTTCCTCTCAGGAGACCCCTGGGCCCCAGTAGTACTACCACCTATTCAGTTACCCACATCAAAACTAAAATCAGAGAGCCAGTCTTAATCCCTGTTTTTCTTTTATTTATTACCATACTTCCAATCCATCAGCAAGCTCTGTTGACTCTATCTTTAAAATGTATCCACTTTTCTCCATTGCTACCGCTACTGCAGTCTTAGGCACTATCGGCTCTTGCCTGGTGTTTTAGCCCATTCAACCTGCTGTAACAAAATACTATAAACTGGGTAGCGTATAAACAGCAAAAGTTCATTTTGAATAGTCTAAAGGCTGTGAGAAGTCCATGATCAAGGTGCTGGCAGAGTTGGGGTCTAGTAAAGGCCCATTTTCTGGTTCACAGAAGCTGGCTTCTTGCTGCATCTTCTCATGGTGGAATCAGTAAGGGGTTTCTGTGGGGCCTCTTTCATAAGGGCACTAATCGCATCCATGAAGAGTCTACCCCCCATGACTTGATCATTTCCCAAAGGTCTCACCTTATAATACTATCACGTTGGTGATTAAGTTTCAACGTTTGAATTTGGAGGGACACATTCACACCATTGCGCCGGGATAGCTGCAGTGGGCTACAAGCTTCCTACTGTCACTCTTGACCATCTAAAGTTAATTTTCCATTTAATAGCCAAAATCATCTTTTTTTTTTCTTTTAGAGTTGGAGTCTTGCTCTGTTACCCAGGCTGGAGTGCAGTGGCTAACCATAGCTCACTGCACCCTCACACTCCTGGATTCAAACAGTCCTCCCACCTCAGCTTCCCAAGTAGCTGGGACTTCAGGCATGCACCATCATGCCTGGCTAATTTTTGAAATTTTTTTAGAGAAAGGGTCTTGCTGTGCTGCCCAGGCTAGTCTTGAACTCCTGACCTGAAGCCATCTTCCTGCTTTGGCCTCGCAAAGTGCTGGGATTATAGTGATGGGCCACCATGTGCAGCCCAAAATCATCTTTTTAAAAGACCTCAAATCATTTCATTCCTCTGTTTAAATGCTTCTAGTGCTTCCCAGTGTGCTTTATTTTTTATTTATTTTGTTATTATTTTGAAATGGAGTCTAGCTCTGTCACCCAGGCTGGAGTGCAGTGGCCGATCTTGGCTCACTGCAACCTCCGCTTCCTGGGTTCAAGCAATTCTCCTGCCTTAGCCTCCTGAGTAGGTGGGACTACAGGTGTCCACCACCATGCCTGGCTAATTTTTTTTGTGAGTGCATGTATATATATATATATATAATTTTTTTTTTTTTTTGTAGTATAGACAGGGTTTCACTATGTTGGCCAGGCAGGTGTCGAACTCCTGACCTCAGGTAATCCACCCACATCGGCCTCCCAAAGTGCTGGGATTACAGGCGTGAGCCACCGCACCTGGCCCCGTTGCACTTTAAATAAGATCCAGTTTTCTCACCATGTGCGGCAAGGCTTTCATGATCATTCCTCTGTTATCTCTCTTTCCTAATCACCCCTGCTACCACTGGACTGTGCCCTAACCCACTCCACTCCCCAACTCACTATGCTCTAGACTTCTGCAGAACACCAAGCTGTTCCTCCATTAAAATATTTGCATGGGACGCCCACAATCCCCACCTGGACAGCTCTTCCTCTTGCTTGGTCCATGGCTCACTCCCTCCTGTTATTTAGGTCTTAGTATAAGTGTCACCTCCTCAGCGAGGCCTTCCTTGTTCACCTAATTAATGTAGCACCAGGTATGATTTCATCAGAGCACCCAGCACAGGCTGCTGTCTATATATGGCCAAAGATAAAATCTACCAGGCAATTAGGGAGATTTTATTCAAGTTATTGCCATGGGAAGAACAGTTATTAATGAGGAAAGGAAATGAAGGGACCTGGAGTTTTATGGAGGCTGGAAAACAAGAAAGTCGTTAGCAGTTTTAGGGGAGTCATGAGGACGGACCCTGGGGAATACACAGAGCATGGTGGGCCTTTGTTGCTAGCTGTTTCTTAGAATATAACACGGTATCTTAATCCCTGACGCTTTCTGTGAGCACAGGGCTCAAAGTTAAAATTCTCTCTTTCCCTTCCTCTTTCTCTCTCCTCTCTTTCCCCCCCCCTTTGTTGACAGATTTATAGATGTTTTAAATAAAACTTTTAATACAATTTCAGTAGAATTCAGTAAGATGCCCAAGAGATGGCTTTTTTTGTTTAAAAAAAAAATTTTTTTTTTGTTTCTGGCTTTTGGCTAAGCATGGTGGCTCATGCCTATAATCCCAGCACTTTGCAGGACTGAGGCAGGAGGATCACTTGAGCCCACGAGTTCAAGACCAGCCTGGGTAACATAGTGAGACCTCTGTCTCTACAAAAAGTAAAAAATTTACCTGGTCATGGTGGTGGCACACCTGTGGTCCCAACTACTCAGAGGCTAAGGTGACTAAGGCTCACTTGAGCAAGGGAGTTTGAGGCTGCAGTGAGCCATGATGGCGCCACTGCAGTCCAGCCTGGGCGAAGGAGTGAGACTCCATCTCAAAAAAAAATAAAAATAAAAAAACAAGTAGAAAATGCAAAGATAAATGTTGTATAAGAAAAAAATAAAAATTAAAACATTTAAAGATGGCATTGGGTATCTTCTTATTTATTTTGAGTTGTTTTATCTGTAAATCTAAGGTCTTTGGATGAACAATGCCTTCTTGAGAATGTTCAATGACAGATAGAGAGATTAATCTTACTAATTTTGAAGAAGATAATGCAACTTAAGTCTAAAAGGCAAAACTTCAAAAAACTCACATTTGATAAGAAGTCAGATTTTCACAACAATACAATATGTAACTATATAAGATCTCAGAGCATTAGAACTGTTGGAGACTTCAACTATTCCAAACCCCTAATTTTATAAATGAGGAAACTGAGGCCCAGAGAAAGTGATTTGTCTAAGAGCACACAAGATAGGAAGAAGTCTGGGATTAGTGCCCCTTTTTTCTAGCCCAGTGTCGTTTTCCATCTGTTATCTCTTTGCTTATTTAAACACAGAAACAAAAGCCAGGAAAACAATTTTGGGGGGTGGTTTCTTCTCAAAGAAAATTAAGTCAAATTATAGTCATTTTAAGCTAAGAAGAGGAAAAAAGTAGTTGAGTGAAACCTATCTGTGACTCTTCTTCTGTATTGTATTTTAAACTCCTACAGGTTGAGTGGAGGTTGGTGGAATAAAGTTCATTTTAACTTTGAAGTTCCAGTACTAACTTTCACAGACTCTTTATGCCCATTGCAGTTTCCTCCTTGGGCAAATCATTCTGACAGCCCATGACCCTGATCAAGTCTCTGCCTTGCTGGCACCTCTACTTTTCATGGGTGAGAATCCTACTTTCAAGAAATGCTTTGGAACTTATATTAGTGAATAAATATGAATGCCTTAAATTCTCATATCAGTGCATTTTTAGAAAACTGATCTGAAGAAGTTATAAGTATGGTAATTAGAAACAATTGTCTTTGGCTGGGCATGGTGGCTCACAACTGTAATCCCAGCACTTTGGGAGGCCGAGGTGGGTGGACCACTTGAGGTCAGGAGTTCAAGACCAGCCTGCCTAACGTGGCGAAATCCCATCTCTGTTAAAAATCCGGGTGTGGTGGCACGCGCCTGAAATCCCAGCTACTCAGGAGGCTGAGGAACAGGAATCACTTGAACCCGGGAGGCAGAGGTTGCAGTGAGCCGAGATCATGCCACTGCACTCCAGCCTAGGCTACAGAGCAAGGCTCTGTCTCAAGGAAAGAAAGAAACAGTTGTGTTAGAGGGCTACTTAAGTGGTTTAAACAACTTTCCAAGATATTAGTTAAAATATAAGCAAATCTTTTATATATGTATTCAGATCAGATATCTCAGCCCAAGCTCCTTTCCCTCCCTGTTGGAAGTAGCAAAATCTCAAAATGGGGGAGTCCAGATTAATGAGTTTTTACAGTCCTTTCAGTATGTGGTCCCTAGCATTTTTGTAAGAAGCAGCTTTTAGTATGCCAAATACTAGATGTGTTGTTGGCATTTAATAAATGTCAAAAAAAAGAACATTTCTCACTGAAAAAACAGTTTGGATTACAATCTTTTTATAGGATTGCTTTCTTCCCAAGATATGCTCATAAAAGTCCAAGATCCTTTAGGTGAGTCATTCTTAAACATTTTAAGAAAATAAGAAATTTAAAGTTTAGTTTATGTAGATTTATACCTAAAAAGGCTACATCATGTTCCAAACAATTAGTACATCTTGAGCATTGATTATCTGCAAAGTACTGTCTTAGGCTAGACAGAGAGAAAGGCTGAAACAGGTATGACTGAAACAGAGTTCCAGTCTTCAAGAAGCTTTCAATCCCATAGGAGACATAAGACATATCATAAGAGATATCCTTAATGCAAAGTAATATGTAATGTGTTCAAAAACAGGCAAAATCTCTAGGATATGGCATTTCAGAGAGAGCTAATGGGAATGCAGCAGCAAACAAAATAAAATTCTTATCCCTTACCTGAGCCTAGAGAGGTGGAGGCTGCAGTGAGCTGTGATGCACTCCAACCTGGGCAACAGAGTGAGACCCTGTCTCTAAAAATTAAAAAAAAAAAAAATTAAAAAACTAAAATTCTTATCCTCAGGGAGAATGCATTATATTGGGAGACGCTTTATATTTCTGGCCATATCTATACTTGTGTTGATCTATATGTGTATATGATGTCGCGTGCAGAGTAAGGGCATGGAGAGAGAAGAGTGACCCGAGGAGGCCTCTGCTGATACAGTGATGTTTGAGCAGAGATTTGTAAGGAAATAAGGCAGGAGGAATATCTGGAGGAGAAGAGCATTCTTGGCAGGTGGGACCCACGCACCAGGGACATTCCACTGTGGCTAGAACTCAGCGTTCTGAGGGAGATGGGAAGGCTGGTTAAGAGACCTGCCTGGAAAGATAGCTGGGGCCAGATCGTCCCTCCCCAGTACCAAGGGCTTTGAAGGTCGTTAAAAAGACCCTGGCTTTTGCTCCAAGTGAGTTGGGAGCTGCTGATGGACTTTGAGCAGAGCAGCGGCGCGATCTGACTTGGGATCCAGAAGGATCACGCTGACAGCTGTGGGGAACAAGGGCAGAGGAAGGAAGCCCAGTTAGGGGACGTGTTGGTTTCCTAGGACTGCATAACAAATTACTATACAAATTACTCATACCGCTTAAAACAAGTCCATTTGTTTTCTCACAGTTCTAGGAGCCAGAAGTCCAAAATCACGGTGATGGTAGGATTGGTTCTGAGGAAGAATTCCATGCCTCTCTCTGAGTGTCTGGTGGTACTTGGCAATCCTTGGTGTTCCTTGGATTGTGGACTTTGTCTAATTTCTGCCGCCATCTACACATGGACTATATCTCTCTGTATCTGTTACTCCATTTCTGTTTCTTAAAAGGATACTCATCATTGGATTTTAGGCTTACTCTGAGCTAGAAAAATCTGATCTCAAGATCTTCTACTGACTTAAATTGGCCAAGACCCTTACTCCAAGTAAGGTCACCTTCTGGAGGTTCTAGGTAGACATATATTTGGGGCAATGGTGTTATTCAACCCAGGATAAGGAGGTGTTTAAATAGTTTAGACCAAGGTATTGGATACAGTGGGGAGAAGTCAGATTCTAAGGTCCCTGAAGGTAGGAGATTTTATGTTTTGTTTACTTTGTGACGTCAGATTCCAGAACAGTGCCTGTACATAGAAGGTGCTCAGTAAATGTTTGTTAAATAATATTCTTTATCTCCTCCACCCATCAGAAGGCCACAGCACCAGCAATAGTGCAAGGCCAGGAATGCCCCTGACTTCACTGAGGTGCACTAGCCTGGCTCAGGCCCCTTTCCCTTTAAGCATCAGTGACGTCGCCTGTCCCTTTTCTAACCTCGTATAACCCTGACTGTGACGCCCAGGTCACTTCTGAAGTGTGTTGTTATGGCGTTAGTCAAGGTCTCTGCAGGAGCTCTTTATCAACTTACCAACTCCCTGATTTGGGCAAGGAGCATTTGCTATGTTTGCATTCAGCAAAACCAAAATGCTTGGGATCTTGGGTCTACAATACCTCCTCATTTGGGCTTAACAACCAGGAAAAGTCTAGGAAATGAGAGATCTTCGTACTTCCTAATTGCTCCTGTAGTGAGAGGAGGATAGAAGGTCTGTCTGTGAAGCCCTGACCAATACCTGTCTCTAATAATATGGGTGTAGTTGTAATCTGTGCTGAAGGTTCTGTCCCTCTCATTTGTCGTCTCTCTTCGAACTGAGGGGAAGTCATTCTGATACCAGTGGGCTGGGGGAGGTCCCTAAATGCTGGCGGTACCTCGACCCCAGCGAGTGTCCACACTCTTGACACCAGCATAAGAAGGAATTCAAGGGTGATTCAGAAAATAGTGCAAGTACAGAGATTGATTTCAAAGCGAAAAGTACACACACACTCAAGAAAGGGAAGTGTGGGCATACTCAAGAGAGACTCATGGAAATGGGGTTTGGGGCTGCTACTTCTATGGTTTTCTTTAACCAAGAGGTGGCATATTCATGAAGATTCCTGGAAAAAGGTAGAGATTTTTCAGAACTGTGGTGCCACCCATTTTTACTTCAAATACAGTGCACTGGTGGGCTTGTGATTTGGAGTGTTAATGAGCATATAATGAGGTCCTAGGTGAAACCTAGATCAAATCCAGTATCTTGTTGGATCCAGTCGGTCTTAACCAGCCTGGTCCATATCCTGGTTTTTCAGAGTCTTCTCAGGTCATATCCTTGAGTCATGTGGAACTGCTGGCTGGAATTTTTTTTTCCTGTGACCACCCTGTATTACTTGTGTCTCAGTTCTATCCCTTAATTCCACAGCAACCCACATTCATGGTTCAGTCTCGTTCCCAGAGGTCCCTCTCAAGATGCTGGTTCTCAGACATGGCTGCACATAGTAACCACCTGGGGGATTTTTAAAACTACACATGCCTGGGTCCCACCCTTAGAGATGATCATTAAGTTTGTGTAGCATGTGGCTGGGCACTTGCATTTGTCAAATCTCCCCAGTTGATTCTAATAGGCAATAAATTTGAGAGCCACTGCCTCGCTGTAGTATATAGATGAGGCATCAGTTGATGTCGATTATTGATTTGGGTGAGGCCTTTTGTCTGTCTCTTTGTCCTTTGGTTTGAGTAAACCGTCAGCTAGATAATTCTACAGGGAATTCCCCAATTCCCAAAACCCACACATTGCTGTATGGCCAGCTGTAGTCACACGGAAATCACAGTCAGGACTTACGAAAAGGAATTTGTCCGAGAGTAACCTTTCTCTCGCCACCCACTGGAATTTTTTGCTGTTTGAACCCTCTTCTTCATGCTCAGTCTACAATAAGTGACTTGATCAGAATTTTCAGGAAAGCCTGCCAAAAGCAAAAGCTAAAGTAGCATGACACTGTCCCTTCACGAAAGTTAGAGATTAGGACAGTCCGTTTTAATTAATGTCAAGTTCTCAGGCCAAGGAAAAGCTGGCTCCTTGAATCATGATCATTTTTGTTTTTCCTCAAACACTTAAATGTAGTCACTTCCAGTAGTGCCCTGGGAACTTTTGTGCTTTGGGACAATTTCAGACTTTGTTATAAAGAGAAAGAGAGGGGAGGTTCTGGCCTGTGTCAACCCCAGGAATCCTGAGACCCAGAAGCAGGACATGGGATGCTAATGTTGGTACTTCATGGTGTCAGGGTTCCCATGGTCTACAAATCACCCATATGTACAAAACACCCATACTAGCTGCTACTTTCTTTGAATAATTCTGCTTATACAAAATTACAAATTAACTAACCAAATTAGACTTCAGCAATTTTTAAGGTTTTCTGGATATTTTAAATTGTCTAAGAAATCATCCAGCACCAATTCCCACTGTCTCTCTTTGACTCCCAGTGACTCTGCTAAGTACAGAAGGGCCTCATGTGGCCTCAGTGTGGGAAATACAATGCATTAGAAGTTTTATTTTTAAAGGAATCAGCTGAGGAGATGCTTGTATTCCTCACCAACTCTGGTGGATCTGCGATGTAGGAGAGGGTAAAAAGTACCCACAAAAATTTACATGTGCTGTGGAAAAAAAATCCCTTTATTTTTCATGGTTGGTTGTTAATTCTAAAACTCCCATTTTCACTAATTATAGAAGAAACACCAACGTTGTTTTGTCAGTTTATGGTAATCCACTCATTTTAAAGTCCCAACCCCCACTCCCTCTCCTGGCATTTCCCATGCCTTCCTAACTAAGGCATTTTAAAGTCCTAACTCTCTCTCATGGCATGAAAATAATTTTCTCTCTACCCTTTATCCTTCTTAGTTGGGACAAACCCCTATAACAAAAGACAGATTAACAAGAGAAAAACAGTTTATTAACATGTATACCTCATGTATACCCAGGACGTATTCAAGGGAAAAATGAATAAGTTTCAAAAAGGTGGCTTAGAATTTAGGCTGAAATACCATCTTCAACTGAAAGAAAGAAAGAAAGGTGGAGGGAGGGCCAGTTCCTGAGAGATGCCCAGGAAAAGCTCAGTAAACCAGGGTAGGGTTTGTTATTGTAAACTCCACAATAAAATTATTTTCTTGCAAATTTAAGTTCCTTACAGATGTTGGTTATTGGACCTTTGTCAGGTGCATAGCTTGCAAAAAGTTTCTCCTATTCTGTAGGTTGTTGTTGACTCTGATGATAGTTTCTTCTGCTGTACAGAAGCTCTTTAGTTTAATTAGATTCCATTTGTCAATATTTGCTTTTGTTGCAATTGCTTTTGGCATCTTCATCATGAAATCTTTGCTGAAATTTTTATATTTTGGGGTTCTCCTTAGCAAACTATTGCAGGAACAGAAAACCAACTACTGCATGTTCTCACAAGTGGGAGCTAAATGATGAGAACACGTGGACACATGAAGGGGAACAATACACACTGGGGCTTATCAGAGGCTGAAGGGTAGGAGGAGGGAGAGGATCAGGAAAAATAACTAATGGTTATGGGTTTAATACCTGGGAGAGGAAATAATCTGTACAACAAACCCCCATGACACAAGTTTGCCTGTAAACAAACCTGCACATGTACCCCTGAACTTGAAATAAAAGTTAAATTTTTTTTAAAAACATTATTCTTAATTCTTTAAGGCATATTTCTATATCCTGCATTAATAATCATAAGAATTCAGTAGCTGTGTAAAAAACAAATTTGAAGGCCCGCATCCAACCATCCGAATGGACCCCTCTTCTCAGCCAAAGGCATTCCAAAGTTTCGGCCGGGCGCGGTGGCTCAAGCCTGTAATCCCAGCACTTTGGGAGGCCGAGACGGGCGGATCACGAGGTCAGGAGATCGAGACCATCCTGGCTAACACGGTGAAACCCCGTCTCTACTAAAAATACAAAAAACTAGCCGGACGAGGTGGCGGGCGCCTGTAGTCCCAGCTACTCCGGAGGCTGAGGCAGGAGAATGGCGTAAACCCGGGAGGCGGAGCTTGCAGTGAGCTGAGATCTGGCCACTGCACTCCAGCTCGGGCGACAGAGCAAGACTCCGTCTCAAAAAAAAAAAAAAAAAAACTAGTTTCAGGCCACGATGGGAAGGTGGAACCAGATATGCCTTAGGATACACACCTCCCTTTTGAAAGTACTGATAAGCAGACTCTTTAAGTCTAATAAAAGCATTTACAATCTATTCTCTCTGAAGCCTGCTACCTGGAGGCTTCATCCCCATGATAAAACCTTGGTCTCCACAACCCCTCATCCGGACATTCCTTTCTATTGATAATAGCTCTTTCAACCAGTTGCCAATCGGAAAATCTTTGAATCTACCTGTGACTTGGAAACCCCCTGCTTCCAGTTGTCCTGAGTTTCCAAATGAAACCAGTGTACATCTTACATGTATTGATTGATGTCTTATATCTCTCTAAAATGTGTAAAACCAAGCTATACCTGGACCACCTTGGGCACTTGTCCTCGGGATCTCCTGAGAGCTGTGTCATGGGCCATCGGTTACTCATATTTGGCTCAGAGATACTCATATCTCTTCCATTATTTTATAGGGTTTGACTCTTTTCATCGACATTCTGAAGATTTAAGTCCATGCCTTTTCCATTGATAAGAGTTCCTAATACAGATAGACATCCTTACAAATGGAAATTTCCCTTATAGATATAAATTTCCCCTATAAAAGGGTAACCTCTCTAGAACTAGAAATACCATATGACCCAGCCATCGCATTACTGGGTATATACCCAAAGGATTATAAATCATGCTGCTGTAAAGACACATGCACACATACGTTTATTGCGGCACTATTCACAATAGCAAAGACTTGGAATCAACCCAAATGTCCATCAGTGACAGACTGGATTAAGAAAATGTGGCATATATACACCATGGAATACTATGCAGCCATAAAAAAGGATGAGTTCATGTCCTTTGTAGGGACGTGGGTGCAGCTGGAAACCATCATTCTCAGCAAACTTTCGCAAGAACAGAAAACCAAACACCGCATGTTCTCACTCATAGGTGGGAATTGAACAATGAGAGCATTTGGACATGGGAAGGGGAACATCACACACCGGGGCCTATTATGGGAAGTGGGGAGGGGGGAGGGATGGCATTGGGAGTTATAACTGATGTGAATGACGAGTTGATGGGTGCAGCACACCAACATGGCACATGTATACATATGTAACAAACCTGCACGTTGTGCACATGTACCCTAGAACTTCAAGTATAATAATAAAATAAATAAATAAATAAGAATTGAAATAGAAAAAAAAAAGGGTAACCTCTACTCTGCTTTCAGAGATTCTTCTGTGTCTTCAGTTCTCAAAATAATCCTTATGCCAAGGTGGCATATTTAGGGGTGGCATGTTCTGGTCTCTTACACCAGTGTGAGTGCTCATCCTCATGGGACAGGCAGGGAGATGGGGTTGGCCTTCCTTGTTGGCTGTAACCAACCTGTGTGGGACCATGCTGAGACCCCCAGAATTGGTATAAAGATTATCTTAAGGGGAACATATTTGAACTGAAGAAGATGCAGAAATAAATCTTACCTCAACTTCCTTTATCTGACTAAAGCAGAGCCTCCAGAAAATACAGTGATGTTAACCCCCCTCACAGCAAATTTCCTGTGAATTCAGCTGCTTTGGTGACAGGCTGCTCATTTTCTTAGTATCAAAAGTATAACTAGAACTCTTAACTGTCCGGCAGGTTCTCTTTGTTCACTGCACAAACAAAACCAACTCACTAAGACCACGGCATTACAAAGAAGAAATAGCTTAATTGACATGAGGCCAACCATGCCATGTGGGAGATAGAGCCCTTACTCAAATCGATCTCCCCACAGAAATCAAAGGCTAGGGTTTCTCAAGGACAATTTGGCAGGCAGGGGACAGAGGCTGCTGATCAGCTGGGGATGTAATCATAGGCATATGGAAAATTGTTCTTGTGTGTGCTAAGTTTGCTTCTGGGTGGAACCATTGGTTGGCCCAGATGGAAAAATGCAAAAACCTGAAAAGACAGCTCAAAGGCCGGTCTTAGGTTCTATAAAAGTGATGTCTGCAGGAGTAATTAGTGAAGTTGCAAGTCTTGTGACCTCCAGAATAATGGTTGGTAATGGTTTATGTCAGAATTCAGGCTCCTCTCATCCTCTTAACCAGGTGGACTTTCACTAGCTTTACAAAGGTGATGCAGTTTTGGGGAAGAGGTATTATCATTTAAACTGTAAACTAAATTTCTTCCAAAGTTAGCTTGCTGCAAGCTCAGGAGAGATTAAGGGAAGTTTGGAGATGAGAGGCAAGATGGGCATTGGTTAGATCAGATCTCTTTTACTGTCGTAATTTTCTCACTGGTATAATTTTTGCAGTGGTGGTTTCAGAACCTTCCATACCTTCCCATTGAAGCCCTAAACCCCACCACCACCCTGCTCATACTTGTTAAATTTGTTATATAAGCTTTTTATCTCTGGCTGTTGAGCAAGTTGTTCATCACTGAGTACTCCTGCACGTATGCAGTATGGGAGAAAATGCTTTCTCTCTACTCTTAGGTCCTGTAACTGAGTCTGTGACAACAGGCAGATTAACAGGAGAAAAAGTATGCAAATTTGTTACATGCACAGGGGCATCAGAGAGAAAAAAGGGGAATATCACCAAAACCCAGTTAGTCTAGTAGTTTATATACCCTCTTCATAGGGGAGGGGATGGAGGAGGCAGCTTAGGGGAGAGTAGATGATGAATGGAAAAGATGAATGGGCCTTTGGAAGAACAGGTGACGGTCTGTGACTAAGTTTGTCTGAGTGTGGCATTGACTCCCTGACTCCCCTCCTGTGATAGAAGTTAATCTTCCCTGGTTGACGAAATTCCTGGGGAGGGGACTGATGACAGCTGACCTCCTTTCAGAGGATCTGTCTTTAGACACATAAGGGGAGCCCAGAGGAAGTCTCTGCCTACATCCACTGTCCCCCAAGTGCCCTTGGTATGAAATGTCAACACACTGAAGGGGCATATTTTACAGTGGCATTTCCTGAACTCCTTTAAAGCCTAAGCAGACCTTTTTTTCCTGTTTATATGTCTATTCTCAGTTAATTTACAGGCCCCCAACCACTCAATTCAACTTGGCAGAGGAAAAGCTTTCCTCTCAACAACTTACTCATATAACCTGGTTTCTGAGCATTGTCTGCTGTTCTCACTGCATTTGCTGCAGAAGAATTGTTCAAGGGGGGTATAACCTGTATGGCAGAGGTACTTGGCAGCAATCACTTCAGCATACCCTCAGAATGTGCCTGTGATCTAAGAAGAATGTGTGTTCAGAGTTCTGAGCTAAGGAATCTGGAAGTGGCCAACCTGGAGATTCATGCCTTACCTATGAAGGACATTTGAACCCCTGGCCCATTAGTTGGAAGGCAGGCTGTACAGAGGATTGAGGCCCTTTGTTTGCTAGGTGGAGGTTGCTACATGAAAATGCTGTATAACCTGCATGATTTTTTTTTAACACATGATAGTGGTTTTCCTGTCCAGCCTGCCACTCTTGACATGACCTGTGTGTAAGTCCTCCATAAACCCTAAGTGTCGTTTGCTGGCCCTGAGTCTCTTCTAGGGTCTCTCGGACATAGTGCTGTCCCAGCAAAGTCAGTAGTGGTCTGGAATGACATAACTCATGTTCAAATAAATCCAGAAAAAAACAACGGGGCAACTCAAGATCCTTGGAACATGAGGACTTTGCAATTGCCAACAATACTCACTGGCAGGTGCAGGTGAAGGATTTAGGAAGAGCAACTGAACTGGAATAAGCATAGGCAGTTTGTGGCAAGGTCTGTGGGGCAGGAGCAGTCTAATCCTATGTTTTTTTTTTTGAAACTGATCAGCAGAGCTACCTTCCAAAGTAAGAACTTACTTTGAAGGAAAACTACCAAGCTTGAAATCACATTTGAGCAAAACAACAGAAACTAAGAATAAAAGAACATCCACATAAAAGCAGGGAAGGAGAACAGAGCCAGAAAACCTTAGAAATAAGCAGCCACATTTTTTTTGTAGTTTTGTAAACTGAAATTTTTATTGAGATCATTTTAAATGCACATGCAATTATAAGGTGTAATACAGAGGAATCTTGTATATACTTTGCCCAGTTTCTCCTGATGGTAACATTTTGTACAACTGTAATATAATATCAGAACCAGCAGAGCCAAGATGTTAACATTGATACAATTCACAAATCTTATTTAGATTGTTTTCCAGTTCTGCATGTATTCATTTATGTGTGTGCACACTTACTTGGTACAGGTTTATCACCTGTGTATATTTGTATACTCACTACCACAGCCAGTGATACTGAACAATTCTAATACTACAATGATCTTTCTTGTTGCCTTTTTATAACCATATCTATCTACCCTAGCCATGTCTCCATCTCTATGATGCAATCCTTTCAAAAATGGCATATAATTGAAATAAAATCATATAGTAAGTAAACTTTTGTGATTGGATTTTTTTTTCACTCAGTCTAATTGCCCAAGATTCATCCAGGTTGTGTGCATCAGTAATAGTCCATTCCTTTATTTCTTTTTTTTTCTTTTTGAGATAGGCTCTCACTCTGTCACTCAAGCTGAAGAGTAGTCAGGTGATCATGGCTCACAGCAGTTGCCAACTCCAGGGCTCAAGCCATCCTCCTGCCTCAGCCTCCTGAGTAGCTAGGACTACAAGTGTGCTACCACTCCCAATTAATTTTTTTATTTTTATTTTTGTAGATATGAGGTCTCACTATATTTTCAAGGCTGATCTTGAACTCCTGGCCTCAAGTGGTCCTCCCATCTTGGCCTCTTAAAGTACAGGGATTACAGGTGTGAACCACCACACCTGGCCAATGATATGTTCCTTTTTGTAGCTAAGTCATATTTCATCATATGGATGTACCATGGTTTGTCTAACCACTTATCTATTGAGAGATAGCTGGGCTGTTTCCAGTTTTTGTCTATTACAAATAAAGCTACTGTAAACATTCCTGTTCTAGTTTTTGTGTGAACCGATCTTTACATCTCTGGACTACATGCCCTGGAGTGAAATTGCGGGATTGTACTGTAGTTGTATGTTTAGTCTTATGAGAAACTGACAGATGTTTTCCAGAGGGGCTGTATCATTTGACATTCCCACCAGCAATGTGTCAGTGATGTAGTTTCTCTACGTTCTTGGCAGTATTTGATGTTGTCTTTAATGCTTTTAAACTATGCAAATAACAGAAAAAGAAGCTCTGTGAACTTAGCTTCTTTTAAATGTTTTTTCCCCTCATAAAGAGGAACACTAATTTCATGTAAAACATGAAATGTAACCTCACATAAAAATGACCGAAAGAAAACCATCAAAGTTAAATTTCTCACAAAGTTGCTATAAGAATAAAAGAGAATCACAAACTGAGAAACAGTCCTACAAACAGCCAAAGCGTACCAGAAAGTGCCCATAAAACAGACAGAAACTAAAATTTTTAAAATTAATAATTTAAAAATTTTAAGAATATGATAAAACACAGGAAATATAAATATAAATAGGATTAGAAAACTCAGAAATAATGTAACAGAATTCAAGGAATAACTAGAAATACAAAAAAGAAAAAAATATGAAAAATAAATAAACTAGTCTGGGTGTTGTGGCTCAAATCTGTAATCCCAGCACTTTGGGAGGCCAAGGCAAAAGGATTGTTTGAGGCCAGGAGTTTGAGACCAGCCTGAGCAACATGGTAAAACCTTGTTTCTATTAAAAAAAAAAAAATTAATTATATAAATAAACTAAAGGGAACATGTGCTGTGTTCACTGAAAAGGCCTTATGGTGTACTGCTGATGGCAGCAGCTGTCCCAGACAGCCTGCCACTGCCATCATGCTGGCTGCAGCAGGGAGGCATGGCCAGGGCTGCACACTGCATGGAGCCAGTGGGAGCCGGTGACAAGCCGGAGCCCCACCCCTTCTGAATTGGGTGGAAGGTCCCTGGGTACAGCTGCAGCCATCAAAACTGCAGGTGCAGACTCAGGGTTCCCACTCCACAGAGCAGTTGGGAATCCTGCTACCCCTTGGCCCTGGGCGCAGCTGCAACCACCCAAATCACAGCTGCAGACTCTGGCATTCTTGCACTCTTGGGGGCCCAGGAAGGCCCCCATATGCCCTCTCAGACTCAGAAATACCTGCTACCACTGCCTGGGGTCTCCCTGCTGTCGGTGCCCACTTTGATTTGGGAGCAAAACTGAGGCTGAGCCCAGGTGCTATGAACACAGCAGGAGGCAGACAGGTTACTGGGTTGAAGAGGGTAGGTCCCCAGTGAGGCCCCACCTTCAAGCCAGGGAGGGCCTGAAGGCTGGGGGCTGGGCTACCAGTCCCACCCATCGGAATGGGAATCTGTGGTGCCTTTCCTTGGCCCACACATGGCCTCCCATGGACCAATTGACACACATTTCCTCCCCTCTGAGGCCCATAAAAGTCCCTGGTTCAGCCAGAGCTGAGCAGACCTTGGGAGGACAAGCTGCAGGGAGAGCTACCCTTTCCAGGGCCTCCTCTCTCCTGAGAGCTGAACACTCACCAGGATGTTGGCAGAGAGGAGCCACCCACTCCAGGCCTTCTCTCTGCTGAGCACTGAACATTGATGGGACAACCTGGCTACAGAGAGAAGCTACCCACTGTGGGTCTCCTCTGAACTGTTCTAACACTCAATAAAGCTCCATCTTGCTCACCCTCCACTTGTCTGTGTACCTCATTCTTCCTGGATTCAGAACAAGAACTCAAGCAAAGGCATCACTGGCCACAGAGGTTTCTGGCCATAAAAGCAACACCCCAAAGATCCCTTGACACTATTACTTTGGCAGCCTCCAATAAACCACACCTTCCTGCTTTTGTGTAGCTCCTACCCACACTGACTCTGGACAGGACAATTTGGACAGACAGACATGAGGAATTGAGATGCAAGCAGAGTCTTCATAATGACTTGCATATTGAGGCTTGTCCCCTTATAATGCTGGCTTTTAGGATACTCCCTGTTAGAATCAATCCCAGGGCCATTTTGTGGGAAGCCCTACTTAGCCATGTGGACAGCCAAGCAGCGAGAGATCGAACCCCTCGGGGGCCAGCCTCAGCTGAGCTTCCTGATGACAGCATCAATGTGCCAGCAATGTGGGTGACCTTTCAGCCATAGTGGAGCTGCCCCAGCTGACAACATGTGGAACAGGCATTCACAGTCTATATAAAATCTGGCCCAAATGGACAAATCATGAAAAAATAACTCACTAAATTTTGAGATAGTTTGGTAGGTAGCAATCAATGAAAGAAATCTGAAAACATTGACAAGCCAGTAATGAACATCCCTGGCACACAGATTATTGTCTTGAAATAGCATCTCCCTCTAAAAGAAATCATGGCTTCTTGGAGAAATGACTGATTCCAGGTCAGGGACATGAACCGTGCAATATGCACCTGGGACATCTTAAGATACTAGACAGCAAAGAAACTTCAAAGACTAACAGGGTCACATCGAAAGGACAGGGGCCAATTTGCAGAACTTCCTCCTGGCCAAAGATGAAACAGTTTCAGTTTTAGTAGAGATATAGCTTGGAACACATAAAATATATTTAAACTCAAGTGCTACATTTAAAAAGATAATCACTCACATTAGAAGAATGGCAGTCAATTTATTATCTTGACAACTGATAAATAAAGGGAAAGAATCAAACATAATTCTTGCCTTTCCTATATGCACTATACTAATGACTCACCAAAGGGTAGATGAGGGAAGCATCTCATGAGAATGAAATGTTTAGAGCATCACCATTTTACACTCCCAAGAAATTACTAAATCTGGATGATGATCATCAAGGGTTAATATCTCAATGAGACTGACAGACACTGCTTGCCTCCTGGTGAAAAGACACATCAATACTTATGGTCTTGCCCAAGGCTCAAATCTGAGTCTCATCAAACCTCTATCTCCAGCTGTCAATGTACAGGAAATACCAAGGATGTACTGAAGAGTACTAGGACCAAATTCCTGACCAAGAGAGCCTTCATGGAGAAAATGGACCAGCTTTTCCAACTGCTAAACTTTAAGGAAAAAAAAAAAGAATGGAGGAAAAACCTATAGAGGAAAAACAGAAGACTTGGAAGAAAAATGGGGAAAATTAAACTATGATGTTTCCATCTGTACAGTTAGATGATGAAGCCATTAAGAAGTATAAAGAATGATAACTATAAAATCAGGAGAATAATTATAGTTTGGAGGGAGGAAGGTGGTTATGATTGGTACATGCAACAAGGCGGGAGCTCTGGGGTAACTGACAGAGTTCTATTGGGGATTAAAAGGATAAGCTGTATATATGTGCAGTTTCCTGATGTGTAATTATTTTACAATAAACAGATTAACACAGTTTATCTTTCAAATTAGCGCATCATTCAAATTTGTATGTAGATATTCAGTAATAACATGAATTAGTGATACATGCAACAAAATGGATGATTCTCAAAGTCATGTTGAGCAAAAGAAGCCAACACAAACATAAAAGGGTGCATAATGTGTTTCTAATCATATGGAGAGCAAGAACAGCCAAAGTCCGTTTGTAGTGATAGAAATCACAGTAGTGGTTAACTCTTGGTGAGAAAGGGTACAGGTTTGACTAGAATGAAGCAGAAGAGAAATTGCTAGAATGTGAAAATGTTCTATTCTGTTTGGGGTGTTAGCTACGTGGATGCATACCTTTATCAAAAATCATGAAACTGCATATACATATAATATATGTGTATGTGATATGTATATGTTTGCATATGTATAAAATATGTATACACAAAACTGTATACTCATAGACATACATTACAGAGTATATATATATATGTATTTACACACACACATATGAAAAAGAACAAGACAGCATTTATCAAAATGGCTGATTCCAGGTTTGGATTAGGAAATGTACAAGATGAGCCAAGAGTATCTTGTCATGAAATAAAAGCAAGGGTGCTAAGACTACTAGGGTTTTTATGGACTGAACTGTGTCCCCCTAAAATTCCACAATAAAGACCTACCCCCCAGGGTAACTGTCTTTGGAGATAAGGCCTTTAAGGAGACAATTTAGGTTAAATGAGGTAATAAGGGTAGGCCTTAACCTGATGGGACAGGTATCCTTGCCAGTAGAGGAAGACACCAGAGATCGCTTTCTTTCTGCATACACAGAGGAAAGGCTAAATGAAAACAGTGAGAAGACAGCCCTCTGCAAGCCAACAAGAGAGACCTCACCATAACTCAACCCTGTTAACACTTTGATCTTGGACATCCAGCCTCCAGAATTATGGGGAAATAAATTTCTGTTGTTTAAGCCACCCCATCTGTAATATCTTATTGTTGTAACCCAAGCTAACTAACACCAGGATCAGCTAATAAAGGAGCCAGAGGAGGCTCTCACTGACTGAAGATAATACAGTTTGGATACTGATAAGGCTAATAACTACAATTAATTGAAACATTGCCAATAGGTTTTAGTCCATGCATTTATATTTATTCTAAAAAGCGTAGGTTAAAAACTCATTGGTCACCTTTGAAGGGTACTAAGGAATGAACTCATCATTTTGAAAATTTGCTAATTTAGGATAAGAAATAATTATTTGCTTGCCTTTCCTATACCCCAGAGTAACCAAATAGTTGGTAAATTTTCTCTTTATAGGTATATTCCCTCTAATAAGTGATAAAAAATGTTAGAATATGAATATCAGCATTTTGTAACTGCCAATGAATTAATGGGTCTATATAATGATCATCAATAGCTGATGTCAGAGACAGACCTCACGACTCTCTGGTGAGAATATGCACAGCACCAATGACGTGTTTCCAAAAACATCTAGCATTAGTCTGTTCAAGCCTTTAGATATACTTGCAAATTTAGATGAAATATAAGAATCAGAGGAAAATGTTAAATGCTGTCATTACAAAAAAAATACAAGAAAAAAGAGAGGGCAAGCCTACATATCAGAAGAGACTTAAGAGATGTATCAGCTAATCACAATGTATGAACCTTATTTGGGTTCCAGTTCAACTAAAGAAATTGTAAAAATGTGAATATTCCTAAGACAATTGGGAAAATGGGGATACTAGATATTTGATGATTTTAACAAATACTTTCTTCCTAAGACCAGGAATATGCATGGGAAGTAGATTCAGTCTCACCATTTCTATTTAACATTTTACTGGAAGTTCTTGCTCTGTGATAGAACAAGATAAAAGAATAAAAGACATTCCAATTGGAAAGAAAGAAGCAATGTTGTCTATGTATGTATTTGATGTGATCTTCTATGTAAAAATCTACAAAAAATCTGTGGACTCTACAAAAAACTAAAACTAATAAGATTTAGAACGATTGCAGGATTTGAGAGCAATATACAAAAATTAATTGTATTTTCATATGTTTGCAATGAACCAAAAGAAATTGAATTTGAAAATAAGATCATTTATAATAGCGTCATCAATATGAAGTACTTGGCATACATCTCACAACAAATGTGCAAGACCTGTGTACTTAGAACTATAAAATGGTGACAAAAATTAAAGAAGACCTAAATAAATGAATATATGTAGCATGTGCATAGATCAGAAGATTCTATTGTATAGATGTCAGTTATCTCCACAATAATTTATAGATTCAAAGTAATTCCAGTAAAAATCCAAGCAGGAACTTGTTAAAAAAAGAAATTGGCAGGCTTATTTTAATATGTATATGGAAATGTAAAGGCTAAAGAATAGCCAAAACAAATTTGAAAGGCAGGAATAAAATTGGGAGCCTTATACTGCCGGACTACAATAATCAAGATAATGTAACATTAACATCAAGATAGACAAATAGGTCAATGGAACAAAAAAGTAAATTTAAGAAAGATACTACACATATGATTAATTTTTAACAAAAGTACAAAAACAGTATAAAATGTCTAGTTTTTAACAAATGGTGAAATAACAATTCCATATCCATATGCAAAAATTTATTTTGACCCAGACTTCATGTAATGTACAAAAATTAACTCAAATGGTTTATAGAAATTCTGTATCAGGTAAAAACTTGGTATCCAGAATATATTTTAAAACTCGGACAACTCAACAATGAGGAAAAAAATTTAAAAGAAAATGGGCAAATGATTTAACAGACAGTTCTTCAAAGAAGAAATACAGATGGCAATTAAGCTTATAAAAAGGTGGTCAACATTATTAGTCATTTGGGAATAATGCATATGTTCATTATATTGACTGTGGAGATGATTTCTCAGATATATAGGCACTAATTAGGGGATTTATAGATTAAATGCTATTTTTGAAGAAAAAATGACTTTTCTGCCTTCAGAAGCTAGAAAAAGAAGAGCAAATTATACTCAAAAGTAAGTGTATGTGTTTCAATATACATATCTATATATCTATAGTTATCTATCTACTTAAAAATTGTATGCTTTAATCATGTGAAGCTTATTGTTTACCAGTTAAACTGGATGGTATGGAAAAGGGAATAATTGTCACTTACTGTAGCCTGTAACTTGTTTTGTAGTCATAAAAATCCTTTGAAGCCATTTGCTTTTCATTGTCATGTTTTTGTTTAAAAGAAAGTAGTTTTTTCTTTTTAACCTGCAGGGAAATATCTCAGCTTGTCGTCTAGTTTTATTCTATGAATTGAATGAGTCCAAAGCAACTTCATTTACATTTTAATTAAGTCACTGGTATTTCTTGAACACCTATAATTTATTATGAGGGAGATTCCCAAGGCGTGTCAGACTTCTGTCTCTCTCTCTAAGCTTTAATGTCTGAGCAAACACTACAATAAGCAAGTACTTTGAAACAATGCAAAGCAGTGATGCTCAGGCCAAATGAGTGGTGGAAAAATAACATCTTTTTGAGCTTAGGAAAAGCAAGAATCTGGCCTTGCACTGAAGCCCGAGGGAGAAGATGTGCCTTCAATTATGCCTCACATACTGGGTAGAATCTGCTTGACTGGAGAACATTCAGGTGAAAGGGAGGGCATTCATGGTAAGGGAACATGGAGAATCTGGAACAGGCTAGTTGGCTGAAAAGAAGATTTCATGTTTGGGAGTAATGCTTAAGCTGTCCCAGTTAATGGATGCATTATCTTTTCCACACGATTGCCAACACAACACATACACATATATAGAGAGAGTGAAAGCAGGCTGCATGGGATGGCGGGGGTGGGGGCTAGTGGGAGAGAGAGAAAAATGCCATCTTCTTTTCAAGGTATTTAGTCTGTTGATTAGTCATATTCTCACCAAACACGTACTGCTAAAAGAAGTTACCACATTCATTTGCTCATCTACAAGTTCCTTCCAGTACTTTCTCAAAACCCAGTAACATGAAAACAAACAAATGAGTCAATTTTGCCCCAATTCAGTGCTGCCTCACCTTCAAAAAAAAAAAAAAAAAAAAAACCATTCCCTCCCGTGTGTTCCTCCTTTGTGCACAACTTGGAAGATTCTAAGTTTTAGAAGAAACATAATGTGTTTTTAACCTCTTTCACTTCACTTTCCATTCATGGCAACTAGTATAGCCTTTGCCAGGGCAGACAGTGCCGTTTTCCAAGTGGAGACAGTTAACTGGGTCATCAGCTTCCAAAGAAAATCAAGCTTGGATTTAAGTGCGCAGGGGCCACCTTGCCAGCAAGAGAAGTCAGACTTAGAGTGAAAAGATCCACTTAGGGCAGTGGTATGTTTATTCTCAGGGGGTCTTCAGACTAACAAGCTGTCAAGGAGTGAATTGTACATAAGGTATAGATTGCCCAGAAGAAAGAACACAATCCAAAGTAGATTTGTTGCAGCTCTCTCCACTCCCCTTCCTTATCATCCTCTGTTCTTCCTGGGTTTTGAAGACCATGGGTTTGGGGAAAGATCACTTGCTGTTGGACGTTTGTAAGACTATTTAGTGGCTTCCATTGATCTTTGGATACAGTCTAAATGGAACACAAGCTCTTGCAGGGCTGTGCCCATGCCCTGAGTATCAGCCTTCTCTTGTGTCTCTGTCCCAGTCTGCATTTGGCTCCAGAAATGTTGGCTGTCTCTTTGTTCTTATTCTCCAAACAAGCTCCTTTCTGTCTCAAGCCTTTTGTATATGCTGTTCTGACTGTGTAGAATGCTCTCTCTCCACTTCCTATCCCTGTTCTCTTGCCTGAATAACTCCTATTCATCTTTCAAGTCTCCATTTAAATCAATTTTCCTTGGGAAAATCTTTCCTGATTTCCAAAGGAGGTTTGGCATCTCTGTTACACCCTCTGAGGACACCCTGTCCTCTTAATTCTTGGTATATTATCCAGTATAATAAACTAAATGCCTGTCTCCCAATTAGACCATCAGTTTCTTGAGAGACAAGGATCAAGTCTGTCTTATTCACTGTGATATGTGATATTCACTGTGACACACACTGTCACTGTGATAATGACTGAGTAAATAATTGAATGAATGAAACTTGAAATACATCTCAAACAAAAACATAAGTGGCTGTTTCATGTTCACTAAACTTTCAGAAGGTGCTGATAAAACATTGTTTTCTTAATCGTGCTTTTAATTCTTCACTACTTAAAAGTGTCTTTCAGACTTGTACAAAATTGTTTTAGTAATTAGGGCCAGACATAATAAATAGTATTACAAAGTCGAATAAGCAAATTAAGTTCTGGATCCTGGATTTTACACCTTTCTAATGGGAATTAAACCACTCTAGCTTCCTATTTCACAAGCACCTGTTATAAACAGTAAGCATTGTTTGTGATTTGCTCTGATTCCAACTTCCTATGTGTGTCAAATGGAGAGACTGTGGTGACATCTTGTTTTTGGGAAAAGTGCAGCTGCTCTAAACTACTCATTAGGTCCGTGCCTCCTCTCACCCCATGTCCTCTGGAGTAGCCACAGGCTGAGGCAGTTTCTCTGACAAGTCCAGAAAGAAGTCTAGAAAGAAGAAGCAACGCCAGGTGGTTATACAGGGCTTTGAGAGCTTTTTCCTCTAGGGAACAAGTGGTTGCACCAATATTCAGAGATTTCAAGGTCAGAGAAAGCCAACTTTGGGAATGGAAATGCCTGTCAGCCTTGCCTTGCTTTTTTGCACTTTGAGACATGATTTCTTCTCTTAATGAAGATTGTCTTCAAAGGTCATTCTGTCTGCGCTTCTCCTAGCTAAACCATTTATGAAGAAGCATATTGTTGTTTGCCATTGGAATCTAACTTCCCAATAAGAGTTCTAGTCCCATAGACCTCAAGGGACAATTGATGTAATCACGTGTTTCTCTTCCACTTTTCTGCTCTAAAGATCCAACATTTTCCTCCGAGCCCCTGCCATCCTATGCTGTCTGTTTCCTCTTTGTGAGAGACGAGGACACTTCCTCCAGTTTTCAGGGGCATCAGTTATCTGTGCAGGATCCACCTTTCTCATGAGGAGCATGCACTTTTGGCTCTTGCCTGATCTCTTTTGAGTAGGTGTGCATTGAGGATGCTATGCAAGATGCCAAGCCCATTTCAAACACTATGTGTCTGAGACACAGTATTGAACTATCTTAAGTGAACCATCTATATACGATTTCATTTTGGACAATCATCTTAAAGGAATAGGTTTTTATTGCCCTAACACATAATTTGTATGATGGTAATGATTATGATAATGATATTTGTTATTCATTGCTTGAGTGTATGCTGTTATGGAAAGCAGTATCTTGTGCTTAACAGGGAAAAACAATAGATACATTCATTAAGTAGGATCCTGCTTAACCTTCTGTTATGAAGGATGATGAATTGTTTTAGGCAGAGAATGTTGTGTTTTGATAGAAACATAGTGGAATAATAAAAATATGACTGGATATTTGTGTTTAGTTTTATTTTACATTTTAAAATTTGCTTTATGATGAGATAATCTAGTAAAATAGTTCAAAAATGTAACAACATTGGAAAGACATATTACAGGCTCACCATTATCCCAAATAATTCAGTTTTTTCACCCTTCCTGTCATGAGTAACCACATTTGTCAGTTTATTCTACACTCTTACAGAGTCTCTTAATACCTATGATTTTGTTTCCGTAACATCCAGTATGAATATCACAGGAGAGGCAGACTGAGCCCCGTTTTCTAAACTAACCTTTATCATTAAAGCAGAAGGCTTAACTTAAACTAATGAATGGTTATCCTTCCCAAGACGTGTATAATGATAAGTGTTATGTGATATAATTTATTCATTTCCTTCTCTTATTCTGAATCGAATTGGTACTTCATTTTTAGCTACAAAATAGATATCCATATTAATACACAAAGAGAAATACATTGCCTTTTTAATTTTATTTATTTATTTGAAATGGAGTTTTGTTCTTGTTGCCCAGGCTGAAGAGCAATGGCATGATCTTGGTTCACTGCAACCTCTGTTTCCTGGTTCAAGTGATTCTCCTGCCTCAGCTCCCAACTAGCTGGGATTACAGGCATGTGCCACACCCAGCGAATTTTGTATTTTTAGTAGAGACAGGGTTTCAACAATGTTGGTCAGGTTGGTCGTGAACTCCTAACCTCAGGTGATCCACCTGTGCCTTGGCCTCCCAAAGTACTGGGATTATAGGTGTGTGTGAGCCACCACGCCTGGCCACCTTTTTTAGTTGGCATATATTTTGTCATTTGAAGGCATAATAAAAGCCAGTCAATGCAGTGACAGTATTATATGTTCTAAAGACATTCAACAAAGATGAAATAACTGACTAATAAGAACCAGATCTGTTTGAATAAACATGAATATGTATATTTTTGGCTTTAGATGAAATTTGATGCAGATGTTGTCATGTAAATGTGTGGGTGTGACAGGAAAGCAAATTATAGTAATATTCTTTCAAAAATGTTTTACTGGGAACCAAGTGCATGTATGTATGTTAAGGTATCTCTCCAGAAACTGAAACCATGATTGTCAAGATAAAGTCTATGTATCCCCGTAACTGTGTGTCATTCAGTTTCATTGTTCTTCAAGGCTCTGTCAGTTATTTTTATATTTTCTTTGTAATCAGTCTCTTCTCCTTCACTAATATATAGGCGTAAAAATGCCCAAATATCTCTTCTATAAAAAAATAGAATCAAAATCTTGCTTCTTATATACTGCCTCTTAGGTTACCATCTTCTCTCCCTTCTCGAGTTCCCTGAAAACTTCTCTAGAAGCCATTGACTTCATTTGTGAAAGTCCAATTTATTCTTCATTCCTTGCAGTCTGGCTTTGTCCCTGTCACTCTGTAGAATTTATATTCTAAGGAGTCATCTGTAGTTCTACTGCCAGACCCAGCCACTCCCCTTGTCATTGTCAGCTGACTTCCTTTCCTTGTAGACACTTTCCATCTCAACATTGATAACTTCCACATATCCTACAGCTGCTTTGAAGTTTTTTCAGTGGATTTTCCTCCACCATCTCTTTTCTAAATTTACCTATTCACAAAGGTCAATTTTGTCCCACATTTCTCTCTCACCATTATTTCTTCCTTGGTTATCTTAACTAGCTGTCACCTCCATGGACAAAGCCCTAAAATCTGCGTTTGTGATCTCCGACCTCTCTCCCAAACTCCTATTATCTAATATCATGTAGATGTTTCTCTACAACTTCGTGGTCGATTTATTGAAAATAAGCCCATCATCTTACATAACATGGAATCTCTTCCAGTATATTCTGGCTCATTAATATTTTTTAATATTTTTATTTTAGAGGTAGGGTCTCTATTGTTGAGGCTGGAGTGCAGTGGCACAGTCATAGCTCGCTCCAACTCCTGGATTCGAGCATTCCTGCTGCCCCAGCCCCCCAAGTAGCTGAGACCACAGGCCTGCACCACCACGTCCAGCTAATTAAATTTTTTTTTTTTTTTGTAGAGGCAGGGGTCTCACTATGGGGCCCAGGCTGGTCTCAAACTCCTGGCCTCAAGTGATTCCCTTGCCTTGGCCTCCCAAAGCACTGGGATTTCAGGTTTGAGCCGCCACACCCTGTATATTTTCTAGTTTTATTTATGCAGAATTATCCTTTCGTGTAGGCTTGAAGTCAATTTACAGATATTTCCTTCTCCTTTGTCCCTTCTTTGCATTACTAACCTTGTTGAATCATTGTCTCTTATCTGAATTATTGCTGTTTTCTCTCCCTGAAACACTTGCCTGTCCTTCCTGAATTACTGTAGGATTGACTGCTCTCTCAATACCAATCCTTTCCTCATTCTAAACTATTTCTATCCAATTCTTCCAGAGAAATCCTAGCCTCTTGAATCTTAACCTAGCCTCTTGAATCTTAATTTTTTCTTAATGTTTTTCCAATGTCTACCAAATAAAGTCCAAACTTCTTATCAGAGATTTTGCTTTTATTCAATCATTCATTCATTGAGCAAACATTTCCTGAGCCCCTATTATTTGGTAGACATTATGTGAGGCATTGGCTACATATACATCATGTAGTTCACGTTCTCATAGGAGAAGCAACCAAAGGAGCATTTCCAAGATGGTAGGTAGTGTTGTGATGGAGGCCTAGGATGCAGGATGCAAGCACACATGACTCTCTTGGTAAGAAGTGGAGGCACCATCTACTGCAGCGGGTGATAGGATCTTGGCAACCACTTTAGATGCACAGAGCAGGGCTGAAGAGGATGGCACCTTTGAGGACCACCATGAGAGATGCAGGATGGACATATAAGGGGGTCCCTAACTCAGGGTCCGGGAGATTTCCTGCAGGAAATTACATTCACAGGGATAGGTAAATTCTAAGTAAAATTTAGATATGGAAGGAAGGGGGAAAATGAGTTTCTAGGTAGAAGCAACAGGATGGCTTTTGAAGGCTTGCTGGGATCTGGCCTTATTCTACTTTTTCAGCTGAATCTTTCATTGGGTCTTTGAAGTCACCCTACACCCCTCCCAAACCACACAGCTCCAGGTGCTTTCCTGCCTCTGGGCATTTCCTCCAGCTTTTCGGAATGCACTCGGTTTTCTGCCTGTTCAGATCCTGCCCATCCTTTAAGACTCAGCTCAACTACATCTAACCATGAAGTGTTCTCGTTTCTTAGGCTGGAAAAAAATATTTTCCTTCTCTGTGCTTTTGTAGCATTTTGTTCATTTCTTATAGCATATATGCCTCATATTATATTATTGTCACATCAGTTTCCTATACTATTTTTTTCTTTTTTGAGGCAGAGTCTCACTCTGTCACCCAATCTGGAGTGCAGTGGCACAATCTTGGCTCACTGTAGCCTCTGTCTCCTGGGTTCAAGCAATTCTCTTGCCTCAGCCTTCTAAGTAGCTGGGACTACAGACACGCGCCACCACAACTGGCTAAATTTTGTATTTTTGGTAGAGACAGGATTTCACCATGTTGGCCAGGCTGGTCTTGAACTCCTGGCCTCAAGTGATCCACCTGCCTTGGCCTCCCAAAGTTCTGGGATTACAGGTGTGAGCCACCACGCCGGGCCAGTTTTCTATTCCTTTTTTTTTTTTTTTTTTTTAAAGTCTCTACAAGCTCCTCAAGGAAGGGGACCATCTTTTTTGTTTCGTTCACCTCTAGATCTTAGCATTGCGTATTACAGCCCACTCCAGGGTGAAAAGTTTAGGGTTTTTCAGGCACTGGAGCCACAAAGTCTTCCAGGATTAGGGTGAAGTTGAAATATTCCAAGAGCAGGGCAGGGCAACCTGAAAGCAAAGACTGGGTCTGATTAAGCAGCAGGGGAAGGATATAGTTGGGAGGTGAGTGTCGGGAATAGACTTTTATCAAGCACACATTACATACCTCACTTAATCTGCGCAGCTCTCTTTAGTGGGGAAGAATTGTTATCCTCATTTTATAGATGCGGTTGGGGAGATACAGAAACTTATGTGTGCTTATATAAGCATTAAATGGAAGAGCCAACATTTCAGCTCATCACCTCTAATGATTCCGCACTTGGCTCTTTCTCTATGTCTTCCTCACCCTGAGGGTTGGAATGCCGTGGAGGCTCTGAAAGGAACAAGGAAATACACAGCAGAAATTCAGAATACACCCAGGTCAGAAGGAGAAATCTAGAGCCTCATACCTCTCAGTGATGTCAGCAGCAGATGCAGAGAGGAGAGAGGAGTGAGTGTCTGGGGTTGAGGTCAGTACTTCTCTGCAGGAAATAGGGTGAGGCAAGAGGGGCCCAGGGCACAGTATTTAAAGAAGCACTGTCAGGAGCAGATGCATGCGCTAGCACCCAGCCCAGCACAAACCTAGACACATAGCACATGCTCAAGAAATGCTTTTCTAGTTAAACTGATTTGACACCTGGACAGTGTTCCATATTGTCTCTGCCTGGCTTCTGTAGATCATACGTTTATCAAGTATGGGTGACACTTGCACTTGCAAATTAGCTAAGAAGATAAACATTTTTAAAACTATATTGAGTCGTTATTTAATTAATATAATTAATGTATCTCAAGTATGAAATATATATCCACTAAGTATATATAATAGCTATAATAATATAAAGGTGAGTCAGCACTTTTTGATAGAGAAGCGGTAAAATAAACCAGCATTTTTCAAAATGGGCTGGTGGTGTGGGCATATTAGAATCTCTGGGGAGACCCTTTCAAGTTCAGTGTGCTTGTCTTCTCTGTCCGTCCATGCCAAGGTTATAAAATGCCCCTCTAAGCATACATGGCTCTCTTTGGTAAGAATTGGAGGTACCACGTACCATAGAGGGTGATGGGAGTTTGGCAACAGCTTTAGATATACACAGCTGGAACTGGAGAGGGTGGTGCCTTTGAGGACCACCATGCGAGAGAAAGCAGAAGATGATGAGGGAAGGGCTTTACAGAAGTCCATGGAACTGAGTCTTACAGGGCATGTAGGATTTCCTCAGCCAAGGCGAGAGTTTGTGGAAGTACCATGAGTAGAAGGCTCTATCCTTTGTCCAGTTGGTTGCCAATAATTAAATTCAGAATACTGTGAGTCAAAAAAAGAATTTTTCTGACTCTGCTATAGGCCAAGTTGTTTTCCAGCCTTCTATTATTATACCAGGTGGCTTATTACTGTTAATCTATTAATAATTATGACAATAAGAATGTTACCAGTTCAGCAAATGAGCTAGGCTCCTTGCTAGGTAATTTACTGCATTATCTCAAACTCTTGTAATAATTGGATGAGGCAATTAGCATTACATCTCTTTAGATGGCTTAGAATTTCCAGATTACTGGCGGCCACACGCACTGTTCTCTCTGTATTTTTGGACTTGGCTTGTTGACATTCTGCCCACCTGTTCATGTTCACTGTAGCCATAAACAGCATCTATGCTGGGTTGATAACATCCATCCTTGACATATGTTCTGTCCACACAAGCCAGATGGAGACAACATGGAGCATGGTCCATGTTGACCAGGTGCAAGATCACTTTCATTCAACAAGCATTTATGAAGCTCCTCATGGATGAACTCGTAGATCTGTGCTCAATTAGGTGCTAACAGAAACAGGCTACAGCCATCTCACACGTAAAATTAGAGTTCCTGGCTAGGCACAGTGGTTCACGCCTGTAACCTCAGCACTTTGGGAGGCCGAGGCAGGCAGATCACCTGAGGTCAGGAGTTCAAGACTAGCCTGGCCAATGTGGCGAAACCCCGTCTGTACTAAAAATACAAAATTAGCCGGGCATGGTGGCGTGCACCTGTAATCCCAGCTACGGGAAGCTGAGGCAGGAGAATCACTTGAACTCAGGAGGCAGAGGTTGCAGTGAGCTGAGATCATGCCACTGTACTCCAGCCTGGGTGACAGAGTGAGACCCTGTCTCAAAAAATAAAAGTTTCAGGGATAACTTAGACAAGGATAAAAATGTACAGACTAATGGAATAGAGTTGAGACTCTATTCTGGATTACCATTGCCTTGTAGTAAATTTTGAAATCAGGAGATGTAAGCCCTCCTACTTTATTCCTCTTCTCCGAGATTGTTTTGGTTATTCTGGGACCCTTGCATATGAATTTTAGAATCAGCTTGTCAATTTCTACAAAGAAGACACCTGGAATTCTGATAGGGATTGCACTGTACATCAATCTGAGGAGTACTGCTATCTAAACACTGTTAAGTTTTCTAATCCATAAATTTGAGAAGCTATTGTATTTATTCACAACTTCTTTAATATCTTTCAACAACATTTTGTAGTTTTCAATGTATAACTTTTGCATTTATATTAAATTTATTATTATTTTATTGATGTGATTGCAAATATTTGTTTGACTTTATTTTCAGATTGTCCATTACAATTTATTCTTTGTGTAGAAATATAACGGGTTTTGTGCTTTGGTTTTAATGCATCTTCAAGCATGAAAGTCTTTAATTTTGATGAAATCCAGTATAACTAATTTTAAAAATAATTACTTACCTTTTTACTTGTTTTAGGTCTATTCAGATTCTCTATTTCTTCTTAAGTTTCAATAGTTTGTGTCTTTCTAGGAATTTATCCATCTCATCTAAGTTATCTAATTTGTTGATATACAATTATCATCATATTCTTTGCAATTCCTTTTATTTCCGTAGCATTGGTAGTAATGTCCCCTCTTGCATTCTGGTTCTAGTAATCTGAGTCTCCTTTCTTTTTTTTCTTGGTTGGTCTAGCTAATGCTTTGTCAGTTATGTTGATCTTTTAAGAAAAACAGCTTTTGGTTTCATTTATTTTCTCAATTGTTTTTCTATTCTCTGTTTCATTAATTTGTACTATAATTTTTCACTATTTCTGTTCTTTTACTAGCTATAGATTTAGTGTGCTCTTTTTCCAGTGTCTTTGCCTAAAAGAATGTTGTTAATTTGAGATCTTTCTTCTTACTTTATATAGGAATTTGCAACTAGGAATTTTCCTTGAAGAATTGCTGTAGCTGCATCTCATAAATTTGGGTATGTTGTGTTTTCATTCATCTCAAATTATTTTCTGATTTCCCTGTTGATTTCTTCTTTGATCCATTGGTTATTTAGGAATATGCTGTTGAATTTCTACATATTTATGAGTTTCCCTAATTTTTTCTACTATTGATTTTTAATTGTATTCCATTGGGGTTGGAGAACATATTTTATGTTTATATTTTATATTATTTCTATCCTTTAAATTTATGAAGCATTTTATAGCCTAGCATATGACCTACCCTGGACAATGGTCCATGTGCACTTGAGAAAATTGTGTATTGTGTTGTTACTGGGCGAAGTGTACTATAGATATCTGTTGGATCTACTTGTTTTATTCTTCCAGGCTTCTGTTACCTTGTTGCTCTCTTGTCTAGTTTTTCTATACATTGTTTAAAATGCGATATTAGAGATCTCTTATAATTATTGTTGAATTGTTTTCATTTCTGTCCATTTTTGCTTCATGTATTTGGTGCTTTGTTATCAGTTGCATATAAATTTATAATTGTTGTATTTTCCTGGCAGATTTACAATCTTATTATTAGAAAATGTTCCTCTTTGTCTCCAGTAACATTTTCTTTTGCTTTAAAGTCTATTTTGTCTGATATTAGAATAATACATCAGTCTTCTTGTGGTATTTGTTCGCATGATATATGTTTTTCTATTATTTGCAATCTATTTGTATGCTTAGTTGTCCATTTTAATTATAGTTTAATTTTTGAAATCTTTTAAGGATTGGATTATTTAATATTGAGTTTTAAGGGTTGTTTAATAGTTTTGAATATAAGACCTTGATCAGATTTTTTTTTTTTTTGCAAATATTTTACTCAGTCTGATTGACATTTTATCTTCTTAACACTATGTTTCAAAGAGCAAATGTTTTGAATTTTGATTAAGTCTTTGTTATCAGTATTTTCTTTTATGGTTTGTGCCTTTGATATCTCACTTAAGGCTATGATTAACCCAATGTCACAAAGATTCTCTTCTGTTTTCTTTAAGAGGTTTTATAGTTTTAGGTTTTATATTTAGGCTCAGTTCTAGTAATTTTGTATGTATGTTGCAAGCTATAAATAGACGTGGCTGGGTTTTGTTGTTTTTGTTTGTTTGTTTTTACATAGATATATCCAGTTATTCTAGCACCATTTGTTGAAAAGACTATCAATTGTTCATTGAATCACATGAGCAACTTTGTAGATCATTTTTATTCCATCACATTGTTTACATAGATGATCATGTATGGAGATAAAGACAGTTATACCTCTTCCTTTCCAATGTGGATGCCTTTTACTTTTTTAGCTTGTCTTGTTGCACCAAATGGAACCTCCAGTATAATATTGAATAGGACTGGTAAGGCAACTATCTTAGCTTTTTTCCTGATCTTAGGAAAATAGTTTAATCTTTTACCATTAAATATACTTTCAGATGTAGATATTTTGTGGCTGGCCTTCATCAGGTTGAGGACATATCCTTCTATTACCAATTTTCTGAGAGTTTTTTTTTTTTTAATATGAATGAATATCAAATTTTGACAAATCTGTCTTTATCTTAATTTTTTATGGTTGCAAAGTAATCCTAATTGACAGGTGTATGTGTTGTTCACTAATTTGCTGTTACAAACAAAATTGTAATGACTGACACTTAAGATCCTTTTGCAGATATGTATATTCAGGGTAAATTCCCAAGAGCAGAACCATTAGAAAAGGATATGTATTTATAATTTTGAAAGGTATTACCAATTGCCTTCTACAAGGATTGCACCAATATACATTTCTATCAGCAATGTAAGAGTTCTTATTTTTCTTTAGAGTTGCCAACAAGGTGTATTTTTAAACTTTGGGATTTTCTCAGTCTAAACTGGTAAAAAGTGGCATTTTCATGTATTATTAAATTCTATCTCTTACTATGCATGACAATGACTACCTTTCATATGTTTAAGGACCACTTTAGGTGTACTTTTGTGTTTCCATCTTTTGCTCTTTTTTCCTTTGTGTGTGTGTGTGTGTGATTTTCTTATTAATTTTTAGAAACTTACTATTATTATTTTTTGAGACAGAGTTTTCACTCTTGTTGCCTAGGCTGGAGTGCAATGGCGTGATCTCGACTCACCACAACCTTCGCCTCCCGGGTTCCAAGCGATTCTCTTCCCTCAGTCTCCCGGGTAGCTAGGATTACAGGCATTCACCACCACGCCCGGCTAATTTTGTCTTTTTAGTAGAGATGGGGTTTCTTCTAGTTGGTCAGGCTGGTCTCGAGCTCTCGACTTCAGGTGATCTACCCGCCTTGGCCTCCCAAAGTGCTGGGATTACAGGCATAAGCCACCGTGTCCAGCTGAAACTTACTTTTTATATATCAATTTTGGGGGGATCAATTTGTTATCTTTTGACTTTGCTTATATTTCAGCTTATCTTAAATGGGTTACATTTTCTTTCCATTAGTTTTTCTGCTGAGCTTTTAGGCATGTGACTTAGGAGAAAGTGTGGGAAACACTATAGTTATGTCTATTATTTTGACAAATCACTTTTTGGAAAGATACCCACATGTGGTGAACCTTATAAAAATGGTGTGCTGATTTCTGCTACTTTTTTCATAGAAATTATGCAAGATAACTTGAACATTTCTTCTTTTACTGGAGTGAATAAGAGGTACCACCTTCACTCCCTACATCCCATCCTTTAAGGAAGCAGTAAACATCAAGGAGCAGCGTGATGCTATTTGTTGTACATGAAGTTAAAATGTGTCCTTGGACTTGAGGTCACCTTGAAATAATGAGTGGCCTGGTCTCAGAAGGTTCCATACCTTTGAAGGGACACTTATCATTGTCATCTTAGCCAAATCACATGTGGTAGCAGAGGAATCTTAGGGCTTCATTTAACAACCCAGGCTCACTTCTGACCTGGGGACGTCTAAAAGCCTGGGTTTCTAGTCCTTACATGGTTATCAAAATGCTGAGTTCACAGTGTTACTCAGGCACATCAACGAGCTCTTTATTTAACTAGCACTGTCACTGCCCTCAGTGTGTGACACAAACTCACATGATATTGGCCCATACAATGGAACAATAAGATTGGTTTTTACTTTAAAATCAATATTGTTATTAAAATGATAGCATATCAAGACATAAGTATCTTCCTTCTTCTTTCTAACTTCTGTTTTCTGTTACTTTTTTTAAAAACCCCAACTCATCCGCTCTTTCCTAAGGATCTATTTTGGTCAATATCTCAGTTCCTTTTTGTCTCCTGGTTGTTTTCTCCTTCTTAGGACATACAGGAAAATCTCTTTCTGGAACAAACTGTGTTCATTTTTGTTACATTCTTGAGAAACTCACTTTAATGAATCAAAGAAGGTATTTTTAGAGCATCCTACATGTTCTGTTCCCAGGAAGAATGAGTGTACTGGTCAATTTCGATTACACCCTCTGCTTGTAGAAACCTACAAAAGTGGAGACATGGAGAGAAAAATGAAAAGTTTCATTCATTTGTGCTGCTTGTTGGAGCTTAAAAGTACCTGTTCATGATAGTCTTTATTCACTTATTCAATTATGTATAATTTGTTGAACAAAACACATTATCATTAAATACACTTATTTTTATACTTTGAATTTTTAAAAGAAAAATAGATGGATGATATAATCATTATTGCCAAAGGAACTGAGGTGGCAAGAGAAACAGTGATGCAAATCAAACTCTGGGCAACAGAATGCTGGGGGAAACGTAGGGCCAAAATAATATTGCAATAGCATTTTTCTAGCTTCTTCATCCCCCTTCTTTATATCCAGGTATCTTCAGCATCTTTAAATCATTCCTAACAAACTTGGATGAGAAACAGAGCAGTGAGTAAAGTCAGGGTTAGCACGTACAGTATATTGCCTATGCATGAATTACCAAAATTTGCCCACTCTGGGCAGATGAATTATAAAAAGACAAGTGTATGAAGACCCTTGTCACTCCTAACTTTTCTATATACTCCCATAAGTCTGCTCAAACAAGGCGCAGGCTGCATGACACTAGCACCTTACAAAAGTTGCCCGCACATCATAGGTACCTGATAAAAATTTGCATTGACCTTACATTTTCCTACCTTTGTCCATCTAGCTGTTAATAATATCACTTGTCACAACCCACCACAAATGAGTTGCTGAAGCACCGGGGGTGTCAAAGTTCCCTAACCTACGGAGTCCCCACTGAAGTCAGTGCAGCTTACAAAAGCCACCACAGACCCCAGCACATTAGAAGCTTGCTGGGAAAATGTTGGGCCACCGTGCCCCACACCATGGATGCCAAATCTAACAATTCACAGATTATCATAGCTGCTTCTCCCCAAACCTCAGGCATCCCCCCATAGGCAGGGCTGCCAGACAACAGAAACAGACACACGGTGGAACTCAAAGTTGCCTCTCCTATCTATCCTGGGTCTCCATCCATGATTCTCTTTTATGTGTTTTGCTTCTCTTTTCTCTTAGGAAAAAATTTTCCTGCCAATAGATTTATGGTGCACCATCTCCAAGTGCCCCAGATATGTTCAAACAGGCTTAAAACTCAAAGGGGGAAAAAATAAAAAACTCCAACTTTGAAGTCACACATTGGTTTAAAAACCAACTCGCCCAGTTACTAGCTTTGACGTCTAAATTAATTCATTTCCCTGCACCTCAGTTTATTCATCAATAAAGAGAAGATAAAAATACCTATTTTAGGAAGCTATTGTGAGAATAAAACAAATGTTAACCAAGCATTTCACACAGTGCCTGGCACATAGTTGATACAGAAAAGCAGGTAATGACTATTTTTAGTAACACAACATCAGAGCAAGTACATGCAACACGTGTGCTGACAGATAGATCCTGGTGGTAACATAGCAATGGAAGAAAAAACGGTTGCAGAAGGGAGCTCAGAAGAGTGAATGTAGTCATTAAAGGTACTTAGAAAATAGGGTGGTCATTTTAGACAGGGAGGGCCATTTGAGCAAAAATACAGAGACTGCAGGAAAAAAAAAAAAACCCGTTTAGGGAAAGAGTAAGAGGCCAGGTTGTCTGGGGAAGAGCTTTATATTAGATGCATGAGGAATACCTGGGATGAGTTGGAGAAGTCTGGGGAGTACAGATTTATTGTCTCTACCGACCTACTCTCCTTAACTTGCAAATGGGACCATTTGATCACCATTAAGGGACTTGAGGAATCCCTAATTTTGGCTTAGCACGGCATGACTCAGGAAATGGTCTTGGGTTGCATCCTGAGGCTATCCCATTGTGGTGGTGTCAGCTTGGACTTTGCGCATAACCTTTCCCCGTCTGTAATGGAGCAGTGATGCCAACCTCCTAGAATTATTATGAGGATTAGAAAAGATGTATTTGAGGGCCTGAATCACATAGCCTTTGGATCTAAGGGGCAGCTCTTGTGCCAATTCTTAGTGTCTCATCCATGATGTGATTTCTGCTGCCACACCCGTGCCATCTGGAAACACAAAGATTAAGGGAAATTTAATCATCCTCAACTTATGCAGCCAAATTTTGTAAATCTTATTATTGATTCTTATCTCCTTTAGAGCTTTCTCCAGTTGTGTGCTAAGAAGGAATTTCATTTTCATTATGAAACCTTTGTGTTTCATGTTTGGCTCTGGAGGCATTGTCTTTGGCTTAGCGATGTCTTAATTAAAAGACCATAAAGTTGTTGGAGCCCTGTCAGAGGAATGGATGGAGTCAGAGAAATGCCTTGATTCCAGATGCCTTCTCTTAATCTCACATCAGCAGATTTCCATTGTAGGTCCAGAGCCTGTTACAAGAGGATGAAGGATCTGAGACCTGATAAAGGAATGAGGTCCCTACACTGGAACTTTAGCTCAGGCTTTCTGAGTGAAGTCTGTTCAAAGCCCACATTTACTGAAAAATCAGTCATCATGAGGAACTGATCTGTGACCAGAGAACAGAGTTGCCAGTATAATTCGATGGAGAGAGGATATTTTTTTCAACAAATTGCTGGAACAGTTTGACTAAGTAAAAAAGAAATTATTGCCACAGCTACCACAACAAAAACAAAAAACACTTCTATCCATAGATAGTACCATATACAAAAATTAACTAGAAATGGGCTAAATGTAAAACAGGGTAACAGCAGTGCGCGTACAAACACACACATGCATATACAAACAATAATTAATAGTTTTTTTGTTAGGCAGGATGAAAAATAGAGATGAAGTATCGGGTAGAGGAATGGGATGCTACAGTCTACCCTAGAAAGTTCACCTGACTCATTATTAATAGACTAATGGGAAGCAAGGGCAGTAGCAGAGAAACCAGGGGAGACTATTGAAATAATCCAGTGAAATCTGATGGCATAACATTAACAATGGTAAAGTGTAGTCAGATTCTGGATATATTTTGAAAGAAAGCTGATATAATATATATTTTTTTGAGACAGGGTCTTTCTCTGTCACCCAGGCTAGAGTGCACTGTTCTAATGTAGTTCTCTGCAGCCTCAACCTCCTGGGCTCAAGCTATCCTCAAATCTCAGTCTCCTGAAAATACAAGTATGAATCACTATGCCAAGGTAAGTTTTTTTGTTGTTGTTGTCTTTGTTTTTTTTAAGTAGAGATGATGTCTTGCCATGTTGCCTGGGCTGGTCTCAAACTCCTGAGCTCAAGCGACCCTCCTGCCCAGGCCTCCCAAAGTGCTGGGATTACAAGGATGAGCCATGACACCAAGCCAGTTTTGTTGACTGATTGATTATGTATTGCGGAAGAAAGAACTCAAGTATGGATTCCAAGATTTCCTCCTGGGCAACTGGAAGAAAGAAATTATTTTAACTAGGAGGAGAAAACTGGTGGAAAACAATGTTTTATAACATGATGGATTCAAAAATCCTATTAGAAAGCCAAGTGGAGATATTTGATAGACAACTGGATATATAAAAAGTCTGAAATTTAGAAGCGATGTACAAGATGGAGATGTAAATTTTGGATTCATCAGCAGCTATGTGGTGTTTAAAGCCTTTTGAATAGACATAAATGAAGTTGAGACAGCCAAAGAATGAGCACTGAAGCACTCAACACGTTAAGGGTTAGGAAGATGAGCAGGAATCAACAAAAAGTGAGAAGGAGTAGCTAATGAGAGAAAGAGGGTAGCAAATAGTGGAGTCCTAAGAGATCAGTGAAAAATCATTTCAAGGGAAAAGCAACCTGGCTTAAATTACACAGGGAAGTCAGAGGACAAAGGAGAGTCAACCATTGGGTGTACTGCCATGGTATTCATCAGTAAGCTTAGCAAGAATAAGTTTGGTAGATTGAAAGTGGCTTGATCAGACTTTGTTCGAGGATTGTGAGGGGAAGTAGAAACCATTAGTAGAGATTAAGCAATTGCTATAAAGAAGAGCATGAGGCTGGGTGCAGTGGCTAGTACCTGTAATCCCAGCACTTTGGGAGGCCGAGATGGATGGATCACTTGAGGTCAGGAGTTCGAGACTGGCCTGGCCAACCTGGCAAAACCCCATCTCTACTAAAAACATGAAAAAAAATTCGCTGGATGTGGTGGCACGTGCCTGCAATCCCAGCTACTCAGGAGGCTGAGGCAGGAGAATTGCTTGAATCGGGGAGGTGGAGGTTGCAGTGAGCTGAGATTGTGTTACTGCACTCCAGCCTGGGCAACAGAGTAAGACTCTGTCTGGGAAAAAAAAAAAAAAAGGAAGGTGAAGGTGGAAGTGGGTTCAAGCAAGTTTTAATTTGTTTTTAAGTGGAAAATATGCGTTTTTGTTTGCTGTTAGAATGATCCAGTAGGGAGGTGAAAACTGAGAAGCAAGAGAGAACAGGAACAACTCCAGAGCAATGTCTTTGAGTAGGAGAAAAGGACTTCCTTCTCCTGCAAGATCTGTTTGTGCAAGAACTGGTCAGAGATAGGAAGAGGGAAAATGCCTCTTATGTCAGAAGGGAAAACAGAGTGGAGCAGGGAAATGGTTAGATTTAAGAATGAAACACATAGAGCGTTTTGGTTGCCCTTGTATTCTCAGTAAATAAGGCGATCAGCTGAATGTGGAGACAGGTGAGAATTTATTGGACGTGTGAGATTAAATCATCCTCTGGGAGAGTGAGGCCTGTCTGGACTAGGGAAATGTAGGAGGACTGCTGGACGGCTGTAAGGGATCCATGGAGTGAGGCGGTAATGTGAGGGGCAGCAGGGCTGTGTGTGCATGGGTGTGTTACCCCACATTCTGCTGCTCTGATGCAGTTATGGAGTAAGTGGTGATCTGGATTTATTCAGGTTTATGTTTTGCCCCGCAGAGCTCAGGTGAGGATGAGAGAAGCACAGCTCTTTAGAGTTTTGGCACTGGAATAATAATAACCTTGGGCCTTAAAATCTAAGCTGAGTAAGGATCAAATGAGGCTAAGAAAGGAAATGAGGGAGGGATAGATCAATGTATTGGAGGTCCTGGGGCAGCTGAGGAGTTGTTGGACTGAGAGCACAAGACTGATTAAAGTAGAAAGATAGCATGGTAGCCAAAGAAGGGAGAAGTTGAAATTGAGTTTATGAGTTATTAGTAATGGCATGATATAGTATAGCATGTGACAGAATGTTTCTATGTAAAGGTCGATTTAGAAGACAAGGCCATGGGAGAGGAGGAGGTAAAGGCAGTGAGAATCTAGAATATTCGATGCATCATCCAGATGTTTTAATTATCTGTTGTTGCAAAACAAACTCCTCAAAACTTAGTTAAAACAACAAGTTATTATTATCTCTCATAGTACTGTGAGTTGGCTGGGCTTGGCTGGGCAGGGCGTCTCTCATGTTTTTGCATGCTCAAGCTGCGGTCTTCTGAACACTCAACTGGCCGGAGGTCCAAGATACCTCACTCACGTGACTGACAGTCGTGACTGACATCGAGACTGGTTGTTTGTTGGGAGCTGAGAGAACCAACATATACTCTTTTTATGAAGCTTCAACTTCCCACATCATGAATGCTGAGTTCCAAAAGGAAGTTTCCCAAGAGTGAGTGCCCCAAGGAGCCAAAGGCAGAAAATGCCAAGCCAGTTAAGGGCTGTACCCCACACTGGCCCAGGGTCTTTTTAGTTATATTCTGCTAGTAGAAGCAATCTTAGGGCCCATACAAGTTCAAAGGAGTGGGGATACTAGAAAAGTGGGGTGACTAGATTCCAACTCTTAATAGGGACGTCAAGGTAACATTGCAGGGGAACATTAAGAATGGGAGGTAGTGTTGTGGCTGCCATTGAAAAATAAAATCTGTCACCTCAGAGATACTGAAATCAGTAAGAATAATGACAGAACTAGTGTAGAAGGGAGAGAGAGTGAACCAAGTTCTAAAATAATGATTAGGTAAAAGACTCAGAGCTCCACAGATGTCTGTAACTAGGAAGAAGAGATGGCGATAAGCTTGTTGACATGAGCAAGACAAGGGCTTAAGGGAGGAGGATGGGACAACAGTGGGCATGTCTTACGAAAAGTTGCTTTCACCCCATCCCTGTTTCAGCTAGTTCTCAATTTGGTACAGTGTATGAGGCCCACCTCCAGAGTTGAGTCCCACCTTCTTCTCCATCTTGAGATTACCTCTTTCCTTCAGCTCTCTCAAATGTGGGTATTTTCTTTCCTCCTCTGTTACTTGGCCTGGGAACGAGGCGGGTAGCCTTTTTGTTCCTCTTTGCAACTTTTACACCGTTGTCCCCTTCTCTTCCCCTAAGCCCATGGTTCCATTTTGCATCTGGTTTCTTTCATATAGCAAAAGGTTTTCAAGGTTCATCATGTTGTATCATATATCTGCCGCTTGTTCTTTTTACTTCTGAATAATATTTCATTATACGAATTTGCCACATTTTCCTTATCTCTTTCACAAGTTCATGGACATTTGGGTTGTCCACTTTGGGACTAATCTGATTAATGCTGCTGTGAACCTTTGTATGCAAATCTTTGTGGCTCTGTTTTCATTTCTCTTGGGTATATACCTAGGAGTGGAATTGCTAGGTCATATGGGTTAAACTCTACGCTTAATTTTGGAAACACTACCAAATTGTTCTCCAGAGTGGCTGTGCCATTTTACATTCCCATCAGCCACTTACACAGGTTCACACTTCTCCACATCCTCAGTGACACCTGCAATCATCTATCTTGTTGATCAACAGACATTGATGGGCAGTGGCCAAGTGTAAACTGGGGAGCCCCCTCCTGTCAGGGGAGACCCAAACTCCAGAAGATCCAATACCTTACTGACAATAAAAGTTTGGGTCATGGCTGGGCACGGTGGCTCATGCCTGTAATTCCAGCACTTTGGGAGGCCGAGGAGGGTGGATCACTTGAGGCCAGGAATTCAAGACCAGCCTGGGCAACATGGCGAAACCCCATCTCTACAAAAAGTACAAATATTAGCTGAGTGCAGTGGCATGTGATAGTAGTACCATCTACTTGGGAGGCTGAGGCAGGAGAATCACTTCAGCCTGGGAGGTGGAGGTTGCAGTGAGCCATGATCACACCATTGCACTCTAGCCTGGAAGTTTGGGTCAGTGGCCATTGAAGTAATTGTTTTCTGGACTAAATTCTTCCTGACTGTACTAAGAAGTAATCCCTACTTAGCTGCATAAATGGACTGTATGCTATTATTTTAATTAGCAAGGCAACCCAAAGCAAAGTTCTAAAATATGTACCCTCCCATCCCAAATAGTTCATTTTATTGCACAAATGCTACTTGCGTTACAGCTAACAATGAGGCCTCAGAAATAGAGATAATGTATACTATAAAATGACCAAAGACACTTTATATTAGTCTAACATTTTGCTTGTGAAAAAGCATATTGTAGGCAAGAATAGTCCTGTGTATTTTATGCAGGCAAAATTCTGTACCATTTTCTTCTATAGTCAGTTTAAAGGATATGTAAGGCTTTCTATAGCTTTATACAAATATAAATGTTAAAAATATGTATAATGTGCACTATAATTCTCAGAAGCTCTTTGGTTTACTAAGTACAATGGTTACTTAGTCAAAATATGCTGAGTGAATTTGACCTAAGAATAAGGTTACTTTAAAAATGATACAAAATAATGACTTAGTGTGGTAATAAAATGTTGTCAATTTTATTAAAAGCTGATTCCATTTCTTCACAGAGTTAAGTACGTTTCTTTCTTGTTTTGTTAAAGCCCATTTCATAAGAGTAAGTTGGCTCTGTGACAGCATCACTGATAAAGACATGTACAAAGTTAGCACCACACGTTTATAAATGCAGATCACCACAAGGACCTTTCCAATATGTACAAGCTCCGTTTACACATCCACACATGTATTTACAGCTAATAAATAAAATGTAAAGCCAAAGCATCCTTGATATCAATAGCAAAGTTTTTCAGAGCCAGAGTTCCCGGTGCTATGTGCTGCTTTAGTGAATCTTTTAAGTTAATGCACCCTGGGTCACAACCCAAATCCAGACATTTAATCAATTAATAATAAAGGGGATGCCAACAGCAAATCGTACATCATTTTATTTTTAGAGAGAATTCATTCCAAGCCTGATGATGTTAATCACAACATTGGTCCTACTATTTATAGGCACGGTCATCTCTCTCAGAGAAAGGGTCAAAGTTCTGGCACATCAGGAACAATTTCTACTCCAACATCTTCCAATACATCCCTTGATCGACTGTTTTCCCTTCCAAATTATGCTGAAGGACAGCACACATGCAGAGCTTTCTAGTATGTGTTCACATATCACACACTTTCACAGTCCGCTTCCCAGAGATAGCCTCTGAGATATTTGACATCTTTATCATTTCATATTTATACATAGAAGAGCATTCTGAAAAATAGGAGATCTAGTTTATAAATAATTGTTCACTCACTCTTGATTAGTTGTTAAAAACAACAAATAGCAACCCTCATGGTGCTCCATGTGGCTCCTTGCACGCGATGGTTTAGAAGCACTGCTTAGGAATCTACCCCAGGAACTTCTCCACCCTTTTACTTAGTAAAAACGGTCCTTCTCTAAAATCTGTAGAAGCTCACACAATGCAAAATTTGAACTCAAACGTATCTTTTCATGTCAAAGCTAGGAACAAAAGAGACTTACTGGAAGTACAACTGAAGCATGACTGAGGTAAGCCTAAAACGAATAGTAACTGTCAGATATTGAATGATTTTAAATTGATGAAAATCATTTGGAGAATCTAATAATAAAATTAGGGTATTTTTTTTTTTCTGCACCATTCAAATTATGTGTCAGCTGAGGATTACAGGCTCGTTTTCAACACCTACCTAGAGAACATTATTATAATATAATCTTGAGACAAAGAAAAAAGAAGGGGTAGAGAGGGATTAATCTATAAATGATAAAGCTTATTAAGAATTAATTGATCTGGATTTTACATCTGCTTGAATTTGTAACTTTGTCATGATGCAAGCCAATGGTAGGGACTGTTTAAAAGCTCTGTGTTTATCAGCCCCTTTCTTTGTCCCTCTCCAAGTCACACATTGCTGGTGGACTTCTGGACCACATTCCAACAGCAAGAGGGAATCATTCTAGAACATCATGCGTACTGCTAGGTAGATGAGTCTGATTCATGCTTCGGAAAAGCATTTTCTGTATTCTTGGAGACTTGGAGTAAACTTTGAGAAGGCCTTAGCCTGAAAGATCTAGAATTTCAATTAAAATAGGAGGCTCTAACCAATTATAGGCGATGGCCCAATACGCCACATGAAGGAGCCTTATTTTACTATGTGCCCAAACAATTATTTCTTTCTCAAAGGACAAAACAGCACTTTTCATGATCCACTGTCTTTTAACATTGGAGGATGTGCTATTTGGCCACTATACCCCACAAATTGAATTAGCCACTTTTTAGTGCTTGAGACTGTCTCCTAAAATAACTAACAAGGATAGAGCTGGGATTAATATTCAGGAAAATCCACTTTTGAAACACGCCAAACACTGGGTATGCTTTGTAAAAGTTACTTCCTTCACTTCATTCTTCACAGAATTCATGTGCTGTTCTTTCTTCTGGAGATCCACCCAGTTTCTGAGAAAAAGCACAGGAAAACCGCAATTTATTATCTGCAAGGTGTTTTACAATCCCTGCCCATCCCCCACTGGTTTTAGGAGGAAAAAGCCTTCAACTGGAATTTCAGAACAAAGGTTGTGAGAATAAACCCGGGGGGATGTGTATAATGGATGAGAGAATGGCAGGTTCATAGGAATGGAAGACACTGGAGCAACTATTTAGCCCCGTCACAATAAGGTGCATCATTTTGGGAGGACTGGGCCAAATGACTTCTAAATTTAGAGGATTGCTTACTCTAAAATGTATCAAGCGAAAAGCCCGTTCCGTTTCATGTCTTGTGATATGAAGTTTCTGAGGAGTTAGCAGGTGTGAGAAAGAGAATCTTTGATTTGATTGATTTTAATCACAGAAGAAAGAAACCATTGAAGATTATTAGTCTAATTTATAATTACTTCCTAGATAAACTTCTGGTGCATTTTTTAGAATGCATGTGGCTGGGCACCGTGGCTCATGCCTGTAATCCCAGCACTCTGGGAGGCCGAGGCAGGCAGATCACCTGAGGTCAGGAGTTCGATGACCAGCTGGCCAATATGGTGAAACTCCGTCTCTACTAAAAACAGAAAAATTAGCCAGGCATGGTAGCGGGCGCCTGTAATCCCAGCTACTTGGGAGGCTGAGACACAAGAATTGCTTGAACCCGGGAGGCAGTGTGCAGTGAACCGAGATCATGCTACTGCATTCTAGCCTGGGCAATAGAATGAGACTCTGTCTCAAAAATAAATAAATAAAAATAAAATGCGTCTGAACATTCTCTGCCTAAATAACTGTTCTTTCAGTAATCCTATAATCAGACAAGGAATGCATCATTAGGCTTTCTCAGATAAAGTCTTGTAACTTATATAAATAATATGACTGGACATGCTTTACAAGCAGAGTTATTTACTAATTTAATGAGGTTTTATTTTTACATTCACATACAGATTTAAAGTTGTAGATGTTCTGGGAGAATATGCATGCTATTCATGTGTAACACAAATGGATGTATAAAACTTCATCTAGAGCTGAGTGTGCTGACTCATGCCTATAATCCCAGCACTTTGGGTGCCCAAGGCAGGTGGATTACCTGAGGTCAGGAGTTCAAGACCAGCTTGATCAACATGGTGAAACCCCGTCTCTACTAAAAATACAAAATTAGCCAGGCGTGGTTGTGGACACCTGTCATCCCAGCTACTTGGAAGGCTGAGGCAGGAGAATCTCTTGAACCCAGGAGGCGGAGGTTGCAGTGAGCCGAGATCGAGCCACTACAATCTAGCCTAGGCAACAAGAGCGTAGCTCCATCTTAAGAAAACAAACAAAAAACTTCATCTAAAACTCTCTTTCTAAGAATTGAAGAAAGTGTGATATTGCCTCAGATTTGTGATGAGGAAAAACAAAGTAATAACCTCTTAGAAGAAAAGTCTCCAGTTAGATAAGAATTGCGTTATTTTGCCTGGCTCAATACCACTAACTATTCTCCATTTTGAGTTTATCTTGATGCTCTTACATTAATGCTTTTGATCCAGATGGTCTCATCTAGTCATTCAGAGTTTATACACCATAATTCGACTTTTGTAAAAGATGAAAAACATATAAATATTGTGTATGTATAAAGTCTGAAAAGATATAAATCAAAATGTTAATTGGGGTTGTCTCTGAGTGATACGGTCACAGTGATTTTATTTTCTTTTTGCTCATTTTTCCTGATCTATTTACAGTAAACATGCATAAAAATCTATTACAAAGTAGAATTTAAAAATATTAAAGATGTTAATATATAGGGTCTTTAATATACTTTTCCTAATAGGCAATTTTTTGTTTTTGAGACAGAGTCTTGCTCTGTTGCCCAGGCTGGAGTACAATGGCGCGATCTCGTCTCACTGCAACCTCTGCCTCCTGGGTTCAAGCAATTCTCCCGCCTCGGCCTCCCGAGTAGCTGGGATTATAGGCATGCGCCACCACATCCAGCTAATTTTTATATTTTTAGTGGAGACAGGGTTTCGCCATGTTGGCCAGGCTGGTCTCGAACTCCTGACCTCAGGTGATCTGCCCGCTTCAGCCTGGAATTACAGGCATGAAGGCAATTCTTATTCTATACTTTTGTCTCTAAATGCAAACTAGGAAAAGAGAACAAACCAAAAGCAATTGCTTTTCCTATTTCCAGATGACGCCGTGTCCAGCCTTTCCCATCATTTCTTGTGTCACTGGCTTGTATGACATGATGTAATATTTCTCCCCTTTATTTCTGTAACCCATTAGCACTTGCTATCTGGCAGGGGATGTGTGGAGGGATGAAAATGGCATATTCCAGGAATTCAGAACAGGACTGGTGAAGGTCACATGCTTAGTCTCCTCTTAGTACTGACACTCTGGAAAGATTCAGCTAACAGCTGCCACATGGATTAGCCCTAAAGGTCAGGTAGGAAAGAGGCAGAGAGTTGTTTGGTGATAGAAAAGAGAACGGTTTCCTATAACTCTCATTCTGTTCAGTTGGTAGCTTCGAGGGTTTCGAGATGGTTGCTTGGGCTAGTCCTATTGGCTGTCTGTCCTGGAGTGCGCTGGCGCTTGCAGAATCAGGAACTATGTGGCTACGGGTGATGCAATGAAACCTTTTCATTTCCCTGAATACATCCTGGGAAGAACTGCACCCACAGCCAGAACAGCAACTACTAAACTTGTGTTACATGCTCTGCAGATGGGATTTGCAAAGACAGCAGAGATGCAGTAGAGAAAAATGCAGAAGTGAAGATTCAGGGGTAGTTCAAGGAGTAAAATAAAACCTAAAATGTGTGCCTGGGATGAAGGTCAGGGCTGAGAGAAACAACAGAAGGAAGAAAGAGGAAGTATTGCAAAAAGCAACAGACCCATCTGATAACGTATGTAGAACGACTAAGAAAGACTGAAGGCTTTGATCACATGAGTCAGGACAAGCTGCTGGTGTTAGGGTGAAGGGGAATGCAGGAAGCTGCCTCCCTTAGGGTACAAGCTCAGGATGCCCGGACAGCTTTAGCCCAGAATGCTCACCAGCCTGACTTCTTATTCAGAGACTTGTCATGGCATTTCACAAATACCGCAGGTGCCTTTCCTTTTTGCAAGTGAGACACTTTCTCCCTAGAACAGAAGATCACCCTGTGGAAGAAAATGGATGTGACTATGCCATGTAGAACAATCAAAAGCCCTGTTCACAGAGGTACAGTTCTGTCAGGACTGTTTAAATACTACGTGATTGTGCTGGGTAATTGTTTTGATTTTCCCAATAATTAACTGTCACACTCAGGCCACATCAGAATCAGAGGGTAATTTGAGAGCCTAACCCAGTGTTCAGCAAACAAGCTAGTTAATTTAGATAGACAGGCATGTAGACAGCCTAGAGCGGCCTTATATCACTGGGCTTTCACCAAGAGATGATAAAAGATCAACTCTTCCATCTCTTAGCATCTGCATTAAGGAATTAGCGCATCTGCCTTCAACTGGACCTTGCTAGTGAAAAAAAGATTCTTTATAACATTTCCATCCCATCCCCAAGATCTTTCTTTTTCTTTTTCTTTTTGGTGATACAAGCAAATGACTACTATAGCGTTCTCTATGTAATTCATTTTATGGGTACCCGTGGGTGAGGCTACAGAGACAGGTTGAGATTATCTTAGAATCTCATCCCTCTTGAAGAGGTTGGTTTGAATCTTGATTATCCAGGTAACATCTTGGAGGTTTGTTCCCCAGCTATTTTGTGCTCACAAGAAACAGTGCTAAATGAGAAGCTTAGATTCTTGACTTCTAGTCCCAGCGCTCACTGAATAACTCTGAGCGATTCAGGGCTTATGTTTTCCTTACAGGAAATACAAAAACACTGTCATTTCCCCAAAAAATAAAATAATAAGAAAATAAAATAATACTTCTAAAGAAAATCTACATCATATAGTAATAAATACAAGGTTTCCTAAAGCTCTCCCTGAATCTTGAAGGCCCCTGAAATACAACCCCTAGGTCGTGACATCAGGTGGGGGTCTAGAGTGAATGAAAAAAAATACATTTAATTACTTTTTCTGAGTCTCTCCTGCTTTTACTCTGATCTTCTGAATGGTAAAGCCGGGACTGCTCCACCAGTCTGACCAGCTGAAGTATGAATCGCTCTTCCATTTGAGCTTCAACATGAGTAGTTCTCCAATATCTACCTCTGTGTAAATCAGGAAGGAGTATGTCTTATTTGTGGAAACTTCAGGCCTAAACAAAAACGTAATAAATTTGGTTAGTTATAGAGATCAGCTCCCCCTGCCCCCCCACCCCACTTTTTTTTCTCCTCTCCAAATATAAATAGCTCTATTGTTTAGGGGATATTTTAAAAATGCAAAAAATGCCCAAGAAAATACCCAAAATGATGGTTGATGGCATTTAGTATATTTTAAATTACATCCACATCTCTTTGGTCTATTCCAGCATTTATCCTAATGACATCAACTATTTAATACAATTCTAAAAGAAAATCCTGAAGTCAATCATTCAGAAATATAATTTTCATTTTCATGTATTCCTTTTCAATGTGTATTCATACTTGAACATTAGTTACAATCATAGCACACATGCAATTCTCTATTCTTTATGCTCTTTATATTTTATGTCCCATTTTTTACCATGTTTTCCTGGTTTCCCAGAATTATAGTTTTTACAGGCTAGATCAATTTTATTGACTTGATAAACCACAGTTCATTTAACTACTGACTCAGTGTTGGATACTGGACTTCTAATTTATGCTAGTATATGTACCACTGTAATTGATGTTTTTAAAAATGTTTGTTGACTATTTCTTTAGGATAAATATTAGAAAAAAATCACTTCCTTCTATGTAATAACATTTTGTAGCTGTGGAAAGTTATTAACGTACTGCCTTCTGCACCTAGAGGGTTCTGGCAGTGAACGATGCACAGTAGGTTCTCATGTTCTGCTTCACCACTTTCTCTGCACTGGTTAATTTTAAAAATTTGTTCTTCTGGTAATTGTAAAAGAATATTAAGTTACCTTAATTTTATATTTCTTTGATTAATAGTAAGGGGTAGGCTGGGAACAGTGGCTCACACCTGTAATCCCAGCACTTTGGGAGGCCAGGGTGGGTGGATTACCTGAGATCAGGAATTCGAGACCAGCTTGGCCAACATGGTGAAACCCTGTCTCTACTAAAAATACAAAAATTAGCTGGGCATGGTGGTGGGCACCTGTAGTCCCAGCTACTTGGGAGGCTGAGCAGAAAAATTGCTTGAACTCGGGAGGCAGAAGTTGCAGTGAGCTAAGATCGCACCACTGCACTCCAACGTGGGTGACAGAGCAAGACTCCATCTCAAAAAAAAAAAAAAAAAACAAAACAAAAAAAGAAGAGCTAACACTTTGTTATGGACTTGTTACTACTTATATTTTCTATGCATATTATATATATATATCTAGAGAGTGGTTTCCTGTTACTATTGTACTATTGCTCATTTTCTTTAACGTCAAACCTTTTGAGATAATTTGATTGTATTGTTTTAACAACAGCTTTATAAAGGAAATAAGCAGATACAAGATGATAAATAAAAAAATATAACTAGTAAGTGAAAATAAAATGGCCAATTTGAAGCATTTTTTTTTCTCAATATAAAATAGAGGAAAGACTTTAATTTTGAAATTGTGATTTTTTTAACTAGAGACTTGTTTTCTAGGCATCTCGCTCTGCTTTTGCTGCTCAGACCAAGGGTTATGGCAGGGGAGGGAGCAGTGCCATGATGACTGCCCCCCGTGCTACTCACAGGGTGAATGGGATGTTCTCACTCTCAGCCACGGTGCCATACAGAGAAATCTCAAAGGCCTGGTTGGTATGAGTTTCACTCTCAGTCCCAGAAAAATGAATCTTTACTTGGTAATGGAAGACTGTCGGGGAGGAAATTGGAACATGCTGATCAATCTTTATGAAAATATCACAACCCCAAACAATCAGGCAATTTAGAACCACAGAAAGTGTCTCACTAGCACTCAAACCAGAAGTTCACACACACACGGAACCACTGGTGTTGCTTGGAAAGACTTCATCATGCACAATGTTCATATTTAGAAAATGCAGACCTTGAATTCTACTTCCTTTCAGAAAAATGTGGTTATATGCATAGGAAAAACCCAAATGTGTCTGTATTGCCAAGCAGCACTAGGAAGTAGCCATCTTTGATGGGGCGCTAGAGAGATCAAATCAGCAGGCCAAACAAAACGTTCGTGATGCTTTCTCCATCAACTCCGCTATCCTTGGCCGTCTTGTCCCTTAGCATCTGGAGCAAGCATATTTGGCATTTGCTTCTGTGTCACTATATGTCACTGTGTTTGTTTCGTGAGTAGGTCTGTCCTCCCACCCTGGCTGTAAGCAGGCTTCCGGTCAGAGGACCATGCCCACCCTTTTAATTCCCCCACCATCTAGCGCAGAGTAGGTGTCTGCTAGGTGCACCATAGAACTTATTTCATTAATTTTTCCATTCTGTGATGGGCACACTAAAATCTCACAAATCATCACTAAAGAACTTACTCATGTAACCAAACGCCACCTGTTCCCCAATAACCTATGGAAATAAAAAAAATTTTTTTTAAGAACTTATTTCATTGAGCCATCAGCAAGGCCACAAGGACTGCCTTGTAAAGCCAGCTCCTAAAGTGTTCTATACTAGGGACAGCCTCTGGAAGCAGGTACTTGAACTTCTATATCTCTTCCCTGCCTCTCCTCTGGTCTCTACCAAAAACCCTGAGCAAATGGGCCTGGGGAGAGGTTAAAAGGAAAGGCAAGAGAACTAAAATACAATCTCAATGATGGGGAAAAAAGAGTTCTTGGAGGCCAGGCACAGTGGCTCATGCCTGTAATCCCAGCACTTTGGGAGGCCGAGGTGGGTGAATCACCTGAGGTCAGGAGTTTGAGACTAGCTTGGCCAACATGGTGAAACCCCATTTCTGCTAAGAAAAATACAAAAATTAGTCGGGCGTGGTGACGGGTTCCTGTCATCCCAGCTACTCGGGAGGCTGAGGCAGGAGAATCACTTGAACCGGGAGGCAGAGGTTGCAGTGAGCCAAGATTGTGCCACTGCACTCCAGCCTGGGTAACAGAACGAGACTCCGTCTCAAAAATAAAAAGGAGCTCTTGGAATGTTTTTTCTTCTATATCCCACTATCCTTAGTCAGATTTTTTCTCTTATTTGTGTTACTGTCTACTAAATGTACTTTCTCTTAAGCTGAGACACAGATCTCTTAAGACTGATGGTTTAGAATATAGGAGACCATATTTTTATGCTGCTTTAGACTCTTGTCCAGGTGAAAAAAATTTCAATAAATTTTATTGTTGTGAACTTCTGATAACAATCTTTATTTTGTTTAGATATATCTCTTTTTATAATTAAAAAGTAGCCAGATACTAAGCAAAAACAGAAGAACAACAACAAAACCCCACAGCTACTAAAAGATGAAGAGACATTGAATTGAGAATTAAGCAAATCCCTTGCAGGCAGCAGGACAAGCCAGAACTGAAGAAGCCGGGAGTGGTGAGATGCCCCCAGGAGATACTGACAGAGCCTTGAACCCACTGGTGCAGCCAGCAGGGATGAGTGAAGCCTGTCTGTGTCTTCAAGATTATGGTCCCATGGTCCCCTCTTTACCTCATACACATTGCCTGATTCTGAAGAGTTAAGGTTTCATTGAAGCACAGGTGCCCCAACCTGTATACCACAAAAGACACCTCTACAGATTCTAGAAGTCACCTTACACACAGATGCCATATGTTTTACCTGGGGCCACTGTTCTTTAATATTGTTCCTTCCCTCAGGTTTCCACCTAAATTCCACAAAAGCCACCCTTCCTGAAGTTGTTCCCTCTCAACAGATTTATCCAATGACCTCCTCTCCCATTTTCCCACCATTCCTTTAGGTCTGGCTCTAAACAAGAGGCCAAGCTTGAAATTCAAGTGTGAAACAAACTCCTGGAAAAATGGCAATATATTAGAAGGTGTGAGATACTCTTGCCTTCCAGGAATAGTTGCATTTAAAAGACAAATGAAGCTAAGGAGGGCAGATCACCTGAGGTCAGCGGTTTGAGACCAGCCTGGTCAACATGGTGAAATCCCCTCTCTACCAAAAAAAGAAAATCAGCTGGGCATGGTGTTGCATCCCTGTAACCCCAGCTACTCCAGAGGCTGAAGCAGGGGAATCCTTTGAACCCGGGAGGCAGAGGTTGTGGTGAGCCAAGATCGTGCCCCTCTACTCCAGTCTAGGAGAATGCTAGACTTCATCTCAAATTAAATAAATAAGTAAGTAAGTAAGTAAGTAAGTAAGACAGACAGATGATCCTTGCCTTTATGTAAGTCGTGACCTTTCTGTAAAGGGCCAGGGAGTAAATATTTTAGGCTCTGTGGGCTATCAACTCTGTTGTGGTGGCATGAAACCAGCCTTTGCCAATATGGTAATGAATGTCTGTGGCCGTGTCCTAATAAAACCTTGCATGAGCACATAGAGAGGAACAACAGACACTGAGGCCTCCCAGAGGGTGGGAGGAGGGAGAGCTTCAGGAAAAATAACTAATGGGTACTAGGATTAATACCTGGGTGATGGAATAATCTGGACAACAAACTCCCATGTCACAAGTTTACCTATTTAGCAAACCTGCATATGTAACCCTGAACTTAAAAGTTAAAAACTATTTATAAAAGCAGGAAGTAGGCTAGATTTGGCATAAGGGTTATAGTTTGTTGACCCCAGGTGGATGGTTCCAAATGAGCTCTGAGCTCTGTGCTGATAGCCTAGCCCATGGTAATGGCCACATTTACAGGGGAGGGCAGCGAGCAAGGCTGCAAATCCCAGGCTGGGCACTGGGGCCTTGCTGCCAATGGGAATTAGGAGCCTCAGGCAAATGGATCAGTGTAACTCCCTATTAACAGAAACACCAGTGAGGGCTCAAGGTTTAGTAATATCAGTCAGCATCTCTGTTCCAATGGACAGAATCAGTACATGCGATGCAGTGAGCAAGATTAAATAGGACTCCTTGATTTCCTTATTTACAACAGTCTCCAGCCTACCTTTGTAGGGCATCTGAGAACGAGTCTTCAGGTACATCTTGCTGCTTCTTTTGGCTCTGACTTTATTGATCTCATAGCCCAGATTGTTGCAGCGGTTCTTTCTACAACTCAAGCAGAGTCCTTTCTCAAAGGCTTCCTTGGAACTGCACCTGTAGGCCTTACTTGGATTTTCTTCATTCAACAAGGAGTCGATGAAGAGATGAATGGAGCGCTCGTGGGAGCACTTCACTAGCTGGTCCACATCTGGGTAAAAAAGAGACACAAAGATTGTATCTCAGCAGAAACCCACATTGTGTGTTTCATTTGGCGTGTCTAAAATAGGTTAGATGTGGCGTTAGAATAAAATGACCCAAGGATATAGTCCTGTGCATTTATGATTGTAGGCCCTATTTCAGGAAATATTCTTGGTGGTAGCAGCCCACGCACCTCCAAGACAGTGAAAGTTGCAAGTTCACAGGGAATTTTCGACTTTCATACTTCTTATATTTATGTCTATGTTTATGAAGCTGTAATAAGCCTCCAAGGTGGAGGTTGATTTCCTTGTTTATCACACCATTCTCTTATATTGAAAGTGTCTAACACTTCTAGGTGCTTCTAGAAACATATACATGCCCCTTGCCTTACAATATATTTTTCCTAAGTCAAAAATACTGTAAGTCGAAATGCACTTAATTCCCCCAAGACCCATCATAATGTCAAAAAGTTTTAGGTCAAACCACCATATATATATACATGTGCTTCTCAACTTACAGTGGGGTTACGGCCCAATCGTAAATTTTTTTTTGTATTTCTAGAAACCACATCTTAAGAGGGTAATTGTTAAATGAATTGTATTTCATCATCGATACTATGTATAATTGAGGATTCTGCCCCTACTAACACTCTTTTACATCAAATGAACCATAGAAATAATGAGCAATGCCATAAGAATGAATTCTTTGTATGTTTTTAGGACAATTGAAAATAGTAACATTATGCTGTAAGTTCTATAACATGTGCACAAAAATAATGAGAATATCCTAGGTAGGTCCCAATGTCCATAAAGTATGCAAAGGGCCCTTAAAAATAAATCATAAGCTGGACATGGCGGCTCACAGCTGTAATCCCAGAACTTTGGGAGGCTGAGGCAGGAGGATCACTTGAGGCCAGGAGTTTGAGACCAGCCTGGGCAATATTGCAAGTCCCCTGCTTTTACAAAAAACAAAAACATTAGCCAGGTATGGGGGTGTGTGCCTGTAGTTCCAGATACTTGGGAGTCTATGGCAGGAGGATCGCTTGAACCTAGAAGTTCAAGGCCACACTGAACTCTGATTGTGTCACTGCACCCCAACTTGCGCAATAGAACAAGGCTCTGTCTCAAAAAAAAAAAAAAAAAAAAGAAAAAAGAAAAAAATCATAAATTTAACACAGGCTAACATTATTAAAGTAAAACATTAAGCCAACATTATGTTCTGAAAATTGTGGAAGATTTATACTAATTAACATCTCCTTCGATTCCAATAACATCTACAATCCTTCTATTGGCTTTGCAACTACATTCAAGGTATGACAACATGTGGCCAGTTAGCATTTTATGATGCCATTATTGAGGTCAGTGGAGTTTTCTTGTTTAAATCTCACCTTTTTCTCTTGCTACTGTAAGTGCACTGCTCAATGTAGTCTACAATATAGTAAATAAAAGATAAAATGTCTGTTTGCCTGGCTGTAAGGTGGTCATGCTGAATACTGCAGAATTCTTCAGAAACATAATTTGGCCAAATATGTATATGAAAACTACATACTTTGGAGCTACTGAGTAGGACTTTGGGTCAGTAAGGGTTAAGGATAAGAGTCACATTTAATTCACTTCTAAATAATATTTACCTCCAAGGCCTCTCTCTGCAATCACGCGAATAGCTTCTCCAATGTTACATCCTGGCTGAAAAGTACCTCCATTCGGGTAAATGTCAACATGTCCAACTGGTTTCTGGATTCCAATGCTTCGGCCAGGGGACCCTCTGGTGAATGTGTGTAAGACGTCTACAAAATCCGCATCATCAGGAGAAAGGCGACTCGGAGCTTCTGCATACTCAAAGTTAGGTCCAGCTGGATCAAGGCCTTAAAAGGGAAAAAAACAGGTCCACAAATTTGTAAATTTCCATTCGTGTGATATTCGTATGTCATTGCTCATCGTTTGAATGCACTGGCAGCTGTTTAAATTCTTATCTTCTCCTATTCTGTAGTCACTGGATCTTTACTTAGACATAAAAGGAGGCTTGGCTCCTTCTACAATGAATTTGAGTCTCTTAGCCTTATACAGCAATTTTCACTCAGGATGGCTGGATTTCCTTTTGTTGATCATTTTGAATATGTTGAGAAGATGTATAAACAGCGGTGGGTTCTTTCTCTCTGTGTGTAAGCCACACCTTTGCCTAGATGCCTGTCTTCTTTCTAAGTGGCCTCTGGAATCGGTCCTTTTTCTTTTCTCCTCGTACTGATGTGCATTACACTACGAAAACACAGAGCTGGAGAGTGGAGGGAAACAGGCTTCCCAGAGAACTCTGCAGGCATTGTGGGTAATTCTACTTTATTTCTGTGCTGTTGCCAGTGGATAATAAACCTGTCAGAGCATCTCTATTTTTTCTTATCCCTAATAAACAGCCCTACAATGAGGTAATCAAGTGCTGGGCATCTCTCCTGGAAGAATACCACACACATGGGTATTTAACAAAATTTGTTCTGATTCTCTCTCAGAATGACAGTCTTCTCAACTCTTATAAGACCGATGAAATTTCTTTCTTACCAGTAATTCTGTTGACTTTCTTATTGGTCAGACTTCCTGCAATGCCAGCAGCATGGGCTCCCAGGCTGTATCCCAAGAGATGGACATTGTCCAGAGGGTAGTTAAACTCCTCCTTTGGAAGAGAAAAAGAAAACAAAGGTTCTTATAATTCTGCCAAAAACCAAAACTGAAAGAAACAAAATGAATATAAATATTGTTTTCAAAATATAGGAATTACCTTAAACTAATTCTACTTATTTTAATTTTGTGTTACGGGTAAGAGAGAGAAAATATTCTCTATTGTTAAAATTTTCTCCTTTTCTTTTGTTTCACTGTTCCATAAACAAATCCAGTATAGATTTTCTCTTCCTTTAATAACAGATTGAAATTACAATGTTTTTCCATGTATCTGAAATAGTATTATTATGTATATAATACATGCATATGTTTGTATATGTCTTTGCATATATAACCATATACTATATGTACAAACATATACACATATATGCCTGCATATATATGTATATGTGTATATGTTTGTACATATAGTACATGGGTATGTATTTTCCCATTATTCCTTACTCTAAATACCTGAATCACTTTATCATTGAGGGTTAGCCAAGCAATGACAGACTCAGGAAACATTACAGTGGAAGGGATCAGAGACACATGGTCCAACCCCTCATTTAACAGGTGAGAAGCCTGAGCCCCAGGGAGGTGATCCCATTTGCCCGTGTTCATTTGCCTGGTCAGCAAAAAAGATAAGAACTTTCATCGTTTATGGTCAATCTAATAAATACAGCCTATTTTTTACTTCCAATTACCCGGTAAAAATAATTTGCCTCGGTCAGAGTATTAGCTTCTTTCCAACCCCAAGATACTTTTCAGGGGATCGTCTGAAAAAGTGGGTCTCTTGCGGCTAAGTCAGAACTCCAGACCTCAGTTCCCTTCTATCCTGTGCACCTTCCCTTCCAACATCTTCCTAGCTCAATTCCATCACTCTCCCAATGTTCAACAAAAAGATTCATCCTATTTCACACTAAAGAATAAGTACTATTAATATTTTTCATGAAAGAGATTGGTATGTCAAGGCGAGGATAAGATGTCCATGGGCCAGCCAACTGGTGGGGTCTTTCCTCTGTCCGAAAATCACAAGCTTTTGTCTGTTGGATCTATTCACTATGAAAATATCAAACGATAGAGCAGGGCAGGACTATTTATTGGACTTATAGTGTATTCTTATCAAAATGTTGCTTTTGGATATAACATAATGCCCATGCTCATTCTGAAGATTTGAAATGCCCCCAGAAAATCTTTACATCTAAGAGAAAAGGAAGAAAGAACAGCTATTTGTCTGGCTCCAGTCAAAGATACTGTTTTGGACACTTAAGTCTACTTCTCCCAGTCTTACCTCCATCCAGTTGATAAACCGGGCCACGTCCTGTCCCACCAGTTTGGTGTAGCCCGCGGACACTGGGTAATGCTGCTGAGCCCGTGACAGCCAGTCCACCACAATGACGTTGGAGTCTGGTTCTCTCTTGTACAGGGCGGCCACAAGTTTTGGCACCCAACTCTCATACATTCCTGTTACCTGAAGATGATGACACAAGCTTTCTTAAAATACCCACTTACCACTTGTCATGGATACATCAGCCCAATACACCTGCATGAAATGGAAAAAAACAAACTTGGAAGGAAGCCCGTTGGCACAGATAGAAAAAATCAAATAACAGAAGAGTGTTCAGAGACAGATCTGTCCCTTCCAAGGCAGATCTAAGTATGCCAGGAAGGCGTTGAGTTGAGGAAAAGCAGATTGGAGTTCACCATGCTTTCCATTTAAAAAGTATATTTTAGACATTCAGTAAAATTTTGATATCATTTATACTATTAAGAGGAAAGATTGGTCTGAATGCAAAGCAGGTCTTTGAGGAAACTAGCAGGAGCACCTGGCTAGGAGCAGAACCCTGAGGAATTTGTCCAGTCCCGCACGCCTTTGCCTCCCTTCAAGGTTGGGGTGTTGGGCACCCTTTGTAGTTGGCTTTCAAGATCAAGAGAGGATGATGTCATTTCTTCAAAATGTAATGTTAAGGGCTCCCTGTTTCAGCCAGGATCCCCTACTTCACAATGGGAACCCTGTACTTAAAGCCAATGACATCCAAGCAAGTGGCAAAGCTCCAAGATAGCTGTGTCTAAGCAACATGCTGGGATGCATCACATGCATGCTACATGCTAAGCATTCTTTTGGGAATCTCATGACACAGCTAGAGAGCCTCCTCAGTTCCTTTCATCTGTGCCCGTGAGTCCCCAGGCAGCTTATTTCAGATAAAGCAAGAAAACTGGGTTTACTCTAGGCCCCTATTAGAAGTTTTTCTGTACTACCAGTGTTTCTCTTTTCTTTGTCCTCCCTCCCTTCCTCCTTCCCTTTCTCCCTTCCTTCTTTCCTTCCTTCCTTCCTTTTTTTCCCCCTCCTTTCTTTCCCTCCTTTCTTTTGGCAGAGTCTCACTGTCTCACCCAGGCTGGAGTGCAGTGGCATGATCTCAGATCACTGCAACCTCTGCCTCCTTGGTTCAAGCAATTCTCCTGCCTCAGCCTCCTGAGTAGCTGGGACTACAAGCACGTACCACCACACCTGGCTATTTTTTTAGTAGAGATGGGGTTTCCCCATGTTGGCCAGGGTGGTCTCAAACTCCTGACCTCCAGTGATCTGTCTGCCTTGGCCTCCCAAAGTGCTGGGATCACAGGCATGAGCCACTGCTCCTGGCCCAGTGTTTCTAAGTTAAGCAATCTAAAAGGGCTGGTCATCCAACTTACTCCTACAGTGGCTGACACTTTTATTAACTGCACAATAGCTAATTGAATCCTTTCTTTCTGATCAACATAAAATAGTGATGTAAGTAACCACAAACAAAGCGAGTGAAAAATTCAAGTACTCACCTTCCTCAACTCAAAAAGGGTCTTATTTTCTAAGTTCTTTGAATCTGAGTGTTTCTTCTGAGGTTCAATAATTACTGTGTTTTAAATCTTTGGTTTTTAGACATGCAGCTGAACTGAAGCCCTCCCTGCTGCCTGTACCAGGTGGGCCACCTGACCCTGCCAGTGAGTTCACTGAGATAATCAAGATCAGTGTGGCTGGCTTAATTCTTGCACAGACCCAACTCAGTCCCACAGCCAGACAACAGTCTTTGGGCTCAAGCACTCAAAATGTCTGGACACATGATATGAAAGATACAGGTGGGCTTAGTGGGGTGGTAGGACCAATGATAGCAAGTGGCACCTTCTGTTGACACTGGGTTGGTCATGTCATCTTGGTATGAAAAAGAAACATTTTCTTCCATAACTTCCCAAAGTATAAAATTCTCTCAGGGATAAGATTGAGATGCCTGAGATCCTCAATTTATTTCTGTTGTATAAGTGCATTTATTAAGCTCAGATTTTTTGAAAAGTATTAAAAGTCAATTTCTACATATAACCAAAGGGCCTCTAAAGATTCCTTTTTTGGGGGCCAGACGCAATGGCTCACACCCGTAATCCCAACACTTTTGGGAGGCCAAGGTGGGTGGATCACTTGAGGTCAGGAGTTCGACACCAGCCTGGCCAGCAGGTGAAACCCCGCTTGTGCTAAAAATACCAAAATTAGCCGGGTGTGGTGGTGGGTGCCTGTAGTCCCAGCCAGTCAGGAAGCTGAGGCAGGAAAATCTCTTGAGCCCAGGTGGCAGAGGTTGCAGTGAGCTGAGATCGTGCCACTGCACTCCAGCCTGGGCAATAGAGTGAGACTCCGTCTCAAAAAAGAAGAAGATTCCTTTTTCCTACTTATACCTATTAAAATATAAAAGGATTTATGTTTAAGAATTTGAGCTTTTATCACAAAATATTGAATTTACTATGTTAACATAGTAAATGGCTATTTTTAGTAAACATCTGTGTGAATTCTGTTGGTAGTAGTTCACCTCTATAAAAATTGTAGCAATTGTCCTCCTCAGTCAATAACAAAGTGACTTAAATTATATAGGAAAGGAAATGTGGACTAGATGAATGTTATTTTTAGCTAGTTCTCACTAGAAATTAGTATTATAATATTCACAAGCTCTGACATAATGGATAGATAATATATCTTTTACAATCCATTTTACATAAATCCTTTTAAATAAATTACACAGTCTACTCACTTGGAATTGAAACATTTTAAAACAGACTAAGCAAGAACTACATAACGTAAAGTGACCGTGTGACATATTAGAGGATAAAAAATATTATCAATATTTTTTAAAAGTAAATTTAATCACAGTTTCACTTTTTGTAATCATCTGGCATGTCAGTTCCCGGCCCAACCCTTTTTAAAAAAATTTCTAGAAAAGTTTCCTAAAGTTTACAAGTGAAAATTTTGGAAGTAGAGTGTTCTTAGGAATAGGTAGTGCAACCTCTGCTTTACAGATCAGTAAATGGAGGCTCAGAGATGACAAGTGACTTGATCCATAGCACAGAGCTGGAGAATGGCAAAGCCAACATGCACCCCACACTTCCTCACTCCGCTCCAGCCCTCTCCTTACTCTTCCATGCTGCCTTCTTTAGAAAGGTTCTCCTGGCAATGTGCTGGATGATGCAGGATCATGCCAGGGTTCCACTGGTTCTCCACAGCAATCACCTATCTTCTGCTCTGTAGCTGGGCAGAGCGTCCTTTACCCACCTCACAGGAAGCTGACTCAAGAGCACCAACCAGGTACGGTGTTAAAATGAAGGCTGGCACTGCCTAGGGGGAGTTCTCATGAACCTGTGGCTTCAGATCCCACCTGAGCCAGAACTGTGTTTATTCAAGTGTAAAGGAGAGCCACGCGAGATATGGGGTGTGGACCCGTCACTGGCTCCCCAACAACTAGGGCAGGCCCATCAGGATAACTCACCACCCTAATCCCCTCTTCCCCAAAGAGTCTCCCTTACCGTCCAGCCGTGGATCACCATGAAGGTTTTGCTGCTGTGATTGAAGTGACAGGTCGCCACAGACTCTGCTACTCCAGGAATGAGGTGGCAAGTGTCCTCAGCTGTGTCTTCAGGGGTCCTTAGGGCAAATTTACTTTCGATGTCGATAAAATCTCTTCTTTCTGAAAAAGAAAAATTGGATATGAGGTTAACTGGAGGGTTGCTTGGTTTTATTCATTGGAATGGTGTATTTTAGGTTCACAGGTAACCACCGCTGATGCTATTTTTGTTTCTGAAGTGTTTTCAAAAACAAATGTGGATTGCAAGAGAAAAACAGATGCTCCAAAGTTGAGCATAGTTGATAGACCACCTTAACTCTGAATTAAGATTGTCACCATTGACCTCTCCTAAGTCTTCCAGCCTTTCCTGAAGCTCTCCTTAGTCAGGGTGTGTGTGTGTATGTTCATGATTTCAAGTAAGTGAACTGCTATTTGGGGATTCCTCAGTTAATTCTATCTTCTCTCAAGACATGAATTTAAGTGACTTGGCCAAGGTTACCCAGGTATTAGTGGGAGGGTGAGGATCAGAACCAGGTCTCTCAATTCTACTTCGAAGCTCCCTTTCCTGGAGAACATTGACTTATGCACGACTCTTGTGTGCTATAGTTCCACTATTTGTGGGGGGTGTTTTGTTTTGTTTTATTTTTTGAGACAGGGTGTCTTTCTGTGTCCCAGGTCAAAGGAGTGCAGTGGTGCGATCTTGGCTCACTACACCGTAAACCTCAAGTGATCCTCCCACCTCAGCTTCCTGAGTAGCTGGGACCACAGGCATGTGCCACCACACCAGGCTAATTTGCATTTATTGTAGAGATGAAGTTTCGCCATGTTGCCCAGGGTGGTCTCTATTTCCTGAGTTCAAGTGATCCACCCGCCTCAGCCTCCTAAACTGCTGGGATTACAGGCATGAGCCATCAGACCTGGTTAATTTTTGTATTTTTAGTAGAGACGAGGTTTCACCGTGTTGGCCAGGCTGGTCTCAAGTGATTTACCTGCCTCAGCCTCCTAAAGTGCTGGGATTACTAGTGTGAGCCATCAGGCCGGGCCTCTAGTTTTAATAAAACAATTTAAAAAAAATTTTTTTAAAGAAAAGTTGGAAGCATGAGGAAGCTTTTGTATGAAACTGTTCCCACTTCTATGGCAAGATATACTTCAAAATGTTCTAGAAATCATATAGTAGGTTGTCTAGAAATACCTGTGCTGTGTATGAGCCATGGTTAATTCTCTCCCCAACTATTTATTTTCCCACTATGTCTTTACAATCTTCCACACAAAGGTCAAACTTGAAAACCACAGCAAAGCTTGTTGTAGAAAGGGTTCAGTTTGGTTCTTCATAGTTAATCCCAAACTTGGTGAGAAGAGAACTTTGAAACTATAGACAATAATATAAATGCTGCTAAATCTTCATGGGGTACAGTGAATAGTTGAAGTAAATTATATTGCAAATAAAATCAGACTTCACAAAGCAGAGCACAATCAAAGGGAAGTTATGTTAAAGGAAATCATTTAATTTTCAAGTAAAAAAGTAAAAAAAGAAAACAACTCATAAATCCTACCTATTTACTATAAGAAGGTAATAATTTGTAGAATTTAGATTTTGCCATTCAAACTTTCAGGAGATTCGTGAGGCTGCTAGGACTACTTCTCTTTTCTTAATCTAAATTTGCTCTTTTTTTCAACTCAAAATTTAAAAATCTGTAATATCAAAATAACTGCAGAAGTCAGGCCAATAATAAAAATAAGAGTGGCATAGTAACAACAGTGAAAATACAGGCATTGGAGCAAATCAAAACCACAAAGATGTGATACCATCTCACATCAGTTAGAATGGCGATCATTAAAAAGTCAGGAAACAACAGGTGCTGGAGAGGATGTGGAGAAATAGGAATGCTTTTACACTGTTGGTGGAACTGTCAACTAGTTCAACCATTGTGGAAAACAGTGTGGCGATTCCTCAAGGATCTAGAACTAGAAATACCATTTGACCCAGCCATCCCATTACTGGGTATATACCCAAAGGATTATAAATCATGCTGCTATAAAGACACAGGCACACGTATGTTCTTGCAGCACTATTCACAATAGCAAAGACTTGGAACCAACCCAAATGCCCATCAATGATAAACTGGATTAAGAAAATGTGGCACATATACACCATGGAATACTATGCAGCCATAAAGAAGGATGAGTTCATGTCCTTTGTAGGGACATGGATGAAGCTAGAAACTACAATTCTGAGCAAACTATCACAAGGACAGAAAACCAAACACCGCATGTTCTCACTCATAGATAGGAATTGAACATTGAGAACACTTGGACACAGGGCAGGGAACATCACACACTGGGGCCTGTCATGGGGTCGGGGGACGGGGGAGGGATAGCATTAGGCGATATTAGGGATAGCATTAGGAGATGTAATGTAAATGACGATTTAATGGGTGCAGCACACCAATATGGCACATGTATACATATGTAACAAACTTGCACGTTGTGCACATGTACCCTATAACTTAAAGTATAATAATAATGATAATAAAAAGAAAGTACAGGCATTTGAGTCAGCCTTATCTAATTATCTAGGATTGGCCAACATTTTCCTATTGAGTAATTATTTTCTAAAATTCCTTAAACAATATTGTGGTTTAAGAAATATGCAATGAGTTGATCACACACACGTACACATACACGTGCACATACACCTCCATCATCTAAAATGTAGGAGAAATTTCTTAATGATTCTAATTATGAGAAAAGGAGTTTTGTCACAATGAGTAAACACTCCAAGATCATTTATTCAAATAAGAATCTATGCTAAACTATTGATCTTTAAAGCTCTTTTCATTTGCATATAGTAAAACTGCACATGAATCCATCCATCCAACAAGAATATGCTCTCCCTCTCATCTTGATTTGAAGATGTTGGTCATCTTCTTCCTTCCCAACCAGAGAGCATTCTGTTAGCTTTACTGTTTATCTGATAATGGAAAAGAGTATTGAATACTTTTGATCGAATTCTGCTTTCAGTGCCTAAGAACTTCTTTTCCTGTTAAAAAGTGCTTTAGAAAATTTAAAACTAAGTTAATTTCACCCTCTCCCACATCTTTCTACCTTAAATAGCTCATACCTCCTCTCCACCAGTCTTATTTTAATATATTCTATTATCAATCTTTTTAAAGCAGAGATGATCTGAACAACCTGGCAGACAGATCTAGCTTACCAACTATTTGCCAAATTGATATTTTAAGAATATTGCTCAGTACAACTCCAGAGGCTGCCATTCACTTTTGGTTCACTTTCCCCTCGAATTATGCAATTCGATGTCCCTGGAATTGCTGGTGGTTTTGAAATGACCACAAATTTTCTTTGAAATGACCAAGACTAGCTTTGTGTAGTTCCGTGAAAAAAAAAAAAGTCTGTTCAATCGATAGATCCTGTACCAGATTGCATGTATGACTCACTGACAGCTCCAGTTTCCCTCTGTTGGGTCCAGAGCATGTAATGAAAAGTAGGAAATTTACACATCCTCTAGTAAATGTGTATAGAGACTTTCATTTCACTTTTAAAGGAAATGATTTTCATTTGACAGGAAAATAGTGCCACTCTATGTGCTATGTGATGGTTTCAATTCTATGTCAGATATGAAATAGTAAATCTTACTGGCACTTAGTCAAACTTTCCTTTTCTTGGATGTTCTGATAATTTTCACACTACCTGTGTTTGCAACCCCCTGAGGATGTCTCAGTGTCCTAAAGATGAATGTGCTTCCCAAACTTCAATCAGCTCTCTAATAACTGACTTAGACCATGTAACGATGGGTAGGACGATGGACTCTGGCTGTGGGGCAGTCAGTATATTTAGTTGTTCCAGTGCATCCTGTGATTGCTATTGGGCAGCAGGTGGACTGATTTGATGGAGCTGTTAATAAAGAAACTATTAGTTTCCATACATGGAAATAATATAAGTGACTGCACTCATCCAACTAGACTGTCATTTACCATGTCCCTTAGAAATTAAGGCCACCTTAGAATTGAGAAAGAAGAGGAGTACAGGAGGAAAGGAAGGGAAGTGGGAAGGGAAGCGGGAAGGGAAATGGGAAGGGAAGGAGGGAAGGAAGGAGGGAAGGAAAGGCAGGCCTCCATCCTGAATTTAACTTAGCATCTCTGTACCACCTGCCAATCAGGTCTCATCAGAAATGTCCATATTAAGCACTTAGGGGAGAGTTTTGGGTAACATGCAAGTTATAAATTATGCCTTTCCAGACTATGGAATCTTTATTCCTAAACTCCTAAATAAGTAGCTACAAAACTGAATGTGTAAACAAAGACAAAGAATTTATTCTAACATAGATAATAACTCACAGAGACAAAATTAGGCTGAGAAGTTAAAGCACGTAGAGAAAGATAAATGTATAGAGGGGAATAGTGGGAATTCTTGTTGCTAGAAAGAGGGAAGCATTGAGCATCCCAGGAAAGCAACAGATGATGCTTTAAAGGCAGATCAAAGTCATCACATGAGTGACATGAACATTTATGCAATGACATGAGGTACAAGAACTCAATGAGAATGCAATTCTCTTTGGAATTTCTATTCTCCCTTTATCTCCCCACCCCTTTCTCTCTCTCTCCCCTTTTCTCTCATTCCTGCAGGACTTCCTCAGTAATTCATTTGCTCTCTGAGACTGATAGTCATAGTTATCGACTCAGGCAGTGTTTGTTGAAGAACAAACTGAATTACTGATGTGGTCGATTTGGTGAAGAAAAACATCAATATCATGATCAGACTGAATTGATTGGTCTGTTCAGATATTCCAATGTAAACAATGCTCTTGACTTATCTAACAAGCAGCTTTACTTTATTTCATTTTATTTTATTACTATTTTTTGAGACGGAGTCTTGCTCTGTCGCCCAGGCTGGAGTGCAGTGGCATGACCTTGGCTCACTGCAAACTTTGCCTCCTGGATTCAAACCATTCTCTGCCTCAGCCTCCCAAGTAGCTGGGATTAAAGGCGCCTGCCACCACGTCTGGCTATTTTTTGTATTTTTAGTAGAGATGGGGTTTCACCATCCTGTCCACGCTGGTCTTGAACTCCTGACCTCATGATCCACCCGCCTCAGCCTCCCAAAGTGCTGGGATTACAGGCGTGAGCCACTGTGCCAGCCTACTTTTTATTTTTATAAAAATTGTTTTATTAATGGAATAGTAAAAATAAATCCTGTATGTATCACGTGAATTTTACCCTGAATTTTCTCCAGTATTAGGGGTAACCTTCCACACTACTGAAAAGAGGGGTTAAAAAATAGGTTCAGAGACGTGTGTTAAAATTTCCCCACTGAATTAGACCATCAAGTGTGAATAAGCCATCATTATTTAAAGGGATCTTGTGGACTGGTTAATGAAATAATTTGGTTGAGTGTCATCACATAGGCATATTTAAGTCAAGATTTTTTTAAGTGAAATACAAAATGTTTACATGGTTAATCTGAGACTACTTTCTTCTTGTTGCTGAGGATGGCAAATGGAAACATCTAGTTGTCTCAGACTAACACAATGAAAGTCCATGATTACTTTGCCAACAATTGTTTTATTGGGAGGAAGGCTGCATAAACATAGGGATGCTATTCTTTTTAGTTAAAATGTAAGTGCTAACTCCTATACTATTCTTCACCATAATTAATTCTCCAGCCAATTTTTTTTCAAAGGTACATTATTGATGTCATGATAGCTGTATCTTGAATGAAGGGCTGTTGAGGCTCTCTAAATGCAAATCCATTTACCTACATTCACCACGATCCCTCCAAAAGCACCTGACTTTTCATGCTACTTAAAAGCTTCTCTAAACTTTGTACTACACTCAAATTAATCCAAGCCAGAATGGTATTACCCCTACCTGACTGCATAGAAAGAGACTTCAACATGTATGAAAACACAGATGAGCACAGACACCAAAGTGGGTTGAGTGCTGTGAGCAAGGTGGCTGGATTAGACAAAGTGTGGCCACCCCAGTTGGGTCATCTTTCTTCTATTCTACTGTCAAATAATGGTGGGAGACATTTTCTTTCATTCAGTCAAACAATCAAAATCACCAAACTACTTAGATGGCATCTGATCATTCTGAGAGCACAGACTAGGAAGAGCAAAAGGAATGAACTGGCACAAGTTTAATAGGCTCACTTCCAGCAGAACTTTTATATATATATATATATAAAAGAGATATATATATCACCTAAGATAATCCATTCCTTCCTTCATAGTAGATACCTATTGTTGAGCACTCAAAAGGTGTCAGTACACACAGACAATCTTAAAATGGCCACAAGACAGCAAAGTGCAGTCATGCAGTCTAATGAACAGACATTGTTCAGAGTAAATTTCAAACTCTTAGCCTCTAAATTGGAACCCTATTCTATTAGTCCCTCAGAAACTAACGGAGCCTTCAACTTTTCCAAAGACAGAATGTGACAAAAGCACTGTGACAAAGATTTTACTCCCAGCTTTGAAAGTCTCTGTTGATAAATGGTATTTAGTTCACTGTGGTGACAAACTCATTTAATGGATAAATGATCCCAAAGCTTTACACTGATACGTGGTTTTGTTGTTTTTATTGCCATAAAAGTTGGAATTTACCTTCTTATGCGTAAATCCAAATGGTCTCTTCATCCAGACCTTAAAAAATCATGATACTCATGTCTTGAATACTTTCCTTACACTTTGTGATCGAAAATCATCACCAGCCATCATTTTGATGGCTGGAACATCTTCATATTTAAGTCAGTGTGGTCTCTGTGGTGGTCACAGAAGAAACTAGCTGCAAAATGTTGTAAGTTGCAAGGCACTTTCTTGAACAATCTGGCATAAGGCAGTAAACTGTATGGCCTGGTTTTTCCTCCATAATAAAGTAAGAATAGAGAGCTGAGTTAAAAATAAGCTGCTGAAAGAGAAAATTTTCCCTCACAGCTCTTCCCCCGTACCTGACTCCCACCTTTCAATACAGCTATTAATCATTCCCTCACTGAGCTCTCCTCCAGTGACATCTGCTATTTTGCTCTGCTTTGCCATCATGTTCAACTCGGAAGATAGCCTGGAAATTCATGATGGCCAGGCAAGCAGAACTTCAGCTGCTAAGCACTGACCATACTCTCCCTCTCCTAGCTCTTCACATTTCCTAACTGGGGCCATGCAGAAATGGTGGTGGCTCCCAGGACAAAGTGCCTGAGGGCAGTGCCTCTTGTTCTCATATTCTTCTTAGAAAGAATCCAGAATGAATAAGTAAACTCAAGAGCCCAGAGGAGGTGCTGCCTCTCTTTCTACCACAGTGACATCTTTCTCTCCCTAAAATTCTTACCTTCCTAGATGAATGCATCTGGGGGAGAAAGAGGGAGAAAATTTCTGTGATGAGAGAGGCATTATATATTGGGTGAGTAGAGTGAAAGTGGAGGGGATGAGAGGCAGTCATTTCAAGTCTACTTTGAAATAATCCTTCCTTAATATATTTACAGCCAAGAAAAGCATGTGTTGGCTACAACTCAATAAACTAATTAATCACATAAGTTTCCACTTAAAGAGTCAAGCATTACACCGGCCTCAGAGAACACTGGCCTCATCCAAACTCATCTCAGAGTTGAGGAACCTAAACCCAGAGAGGTGACACTGACTCCCAAGAATGTAGGGTCTTGAACCTGTAAGGGAGCCTAGCAAAAACTTGAATGTGACGACATATTTTGGTGCTTGTTTTGCAATGAAAATAACGTTATTCTATGGTGTGCTTTCTGAAATGAGAATTTGGAGTTCGCTCCTACCATCTTCTTGTCAGCGTTAAGCAGTACAAAGGGAAACATACCCCACCTAAGATGTTGAAGACTTTCTCATCGAGTCTCCAGTGTTTTCAAACTGATCCAATAGAAAAGATACTTTTTTTTTTTTTTAAATCCAATTTTGCTTTGATGGAATCTATACTTAGCGTTTGTGTGCGTGTGTGTGTGTGTGTGACTGTCACCCAGGATGAAGTGCAGTGGGATAATCACAGCCCACTGCAGCCTCCTGGAACTCCCTGGCTCAAGTGATCTCTCCTCAGCCTGCTGACTAGCTGGGACCACAGGCACAGGCCACCATGCCCGGCTAATTTTTGTATTTTTGTATTTTTTTTTTTTTTATAGAGAAGGTGTTCCCCTATGTTGCCCAGGCTGGTCTCGAACTTCTGGGCTCAAGCTATCTTCCGGCCTCGGCCTCCCAAAGTGCTGGGACTACATGGGTGAGCCACTGCTCCCTGCCAATTTTTTTTTTTTAACCTAACAAAAATGTTTCACAAATTAATGCCAAAATAAAACAAACGTTCAGTGGCAATCCAAGCCATAGACAGACTCCATCATAACTTGAACCGCCGTGGACGTGCCGCCTGAGAGCACAACCAAGCGACACCGCCCTAATTGCAATTCCAGCAAGGAAGAAAAAAGGAAATGTTGGCCCGTGTTATGAATGGCTTCAGCTGCTCTCTATATTGCTGTTGCATGTTAACTGAATCGAGTTTTGAATTAAGCAGACTGCCTCCATTGCGGACAGGTCTGAGACATTCTCGTCTGGACCCGAACGCCTGGACCCTAGCGAGCGGGCGGTTCCCTGGCTGCGATGACCAAGGTTGTGCCCGCGGCCTCCCCGCGGCGCCCCGCAATCCCACGTGCTCGCAGCCGCGCCGCGGGGCCGGGCGCCCGGAGCTGGCCTCAGCCCCCAGGACAGGAAGGGTGGCCAAGTGCAGACCTGGCAACCCCCAAGTCGGCGGCCACAGATTGCTGGTGGCTGCGCCACGTTTTCGGGAGGGTCAGCCCCTCACTGGGTTCTCAGGGAACTAAGAAAAGAGAGCATGTGAGCCTGGAAGCTGGAGAGAGTCCCGGGCGCCCTATAGCGGGCGGGACGCGGTGTCCCCAGGAGTCCGCGCCACGCGTTCCTTCTACTCCCTCACACCCACTGCCACTCCCACAGCGGAGCGAGGGCGAGCGTGCCCCGTGCGGCTGAGATGCCCGGAAAGCCTCCCGCGCCTCAGCTTCCCCAGAAGGGGCCCCTGTCGGCCCGCGCGTCCCCAGGCGGAGGCTGAGCAGCAGTCCCAGCCAAGCTGAGGTCACCTTGGCCCGTGCGCCTTTCATTCCAGGGCCCCTCCGGCAGGGAGGTGACTGCAGGTCACCACCAGCCGGGCCCTTACTCCCCGCCTCTGCCGTCCCGCCCCGCACACCCTCGAACCTCTCCGGCGGAGCCCGCGCGCCCGGGAACGCGGTCCCAGCCAGAGTGGAAGGGACAGCGCGGGAACCCGGGAGAGAGAAAAAGCGGGAACCGGGCGCCGCCGCTTCACGATCGGGAGGAGATTCCCTCTTGGCCCCTCCTGGATCCCACTCCAGTGACCCTTTCGGGCTAGTGCCCAGGCTGGGAGAGTCCCCGGGCGCATCACAGACCCTTCCAACTTCCTTCTTCCCATGCTCAGTTCAGATGGCAAGTGGCCACCCGCCGGGTTTGCAGTTGGAGGGGAGTCTGCGTGCAAAACTTACGGTCGGCGGCGGCCACCCCACCGCGGGAGGCGGTCAGACTCTGGAGCCACACGGCCAGGGCCAGCAGGAGCAGGGCTTTGCTCTCCATCTCGGGGCGCGTCCCTCTGGAGGAGCTGCAAGGCGCGGACGGACTGATGAGCCGGCTGAGCCAGAGGCGGGAGAGGGCTGGAGCCGCGGTCCGGCGCTGGGCAAGTCGCCCTTTAAAGGGGAGGGCAGGGCACCTAGAAGTGGACAGCTTTCCCTTGAGGAGGAGGAAGAGAGGGAATCGAGTCTGACACTGTTTTCACGCCACGGCTGCTTATGTGACTGGAAATATGCAAATAAACCTCATCACCTATTGGCTATAAAATCATAAGTTGGGGGGAGGGCCCTAAATTCACTTCTAAACGTTTGAGCAAACAGTAATGAGGATCAACCCTGCCAACGAGGAGAGGAGGAAAGGGCAGACGGAAAATTTTGCTTTCTTAGGCTCCTGTTCGCTTAGCCTAAGGATTTCCACTCTCCCCGGGGCCCCCTGGCTAAGCACCAAACACAGGTTTATATGATTCACGTTAAATACTCAACAATCACCTGTTTTCCAAGGAGGGAAAGTTTAGCTGTTAAATTACATTTGACCGGCACTTGAATACACCTCTCTTTTGATGAATCCTGTTTGTCACTTGCAGTCCTCCGTCACTCACCCCGCACCCCACCCCCACCCCCGCAAAGTCAATGTAGGGATACAGGGACACACATTGCGTCCCAGCTTGTGCTCGTACAATCTGGTGTTTTAACACTAGCAAGATGGATCAGCTTATGTGATGGAGAAAAGCCTACTTGCTCTAACTAGTTTCTAATTTTTGCCTCATGCAAATTATTCTCAATCCTCAAACTCATCAAGGAATGCAAGGATAATATTTTGTGTTCAGAGGCAGAACATCGAGGTCAAATAATCTAAAACCGTATTGAGTTATAAGTGAAAGAAGATAGTCACAAATGACACATATTGTATGATTCCATTTAAAGTGTCCACAAATAGACAAATCTATAGAGACCAAAAGTAGATCAGTGGTTGCCTGGGGCTGGGTAATTAATAGGGGAGGGGAAGAATAGAGAGATTTGGGGAGAGTTGATGACAGTGTTCTAGATTACATTATGGTGCTGATGCACAACTCTGTAAATATACTAAAAGCAATAGAATTGTGCACTTTAAATGGGAGAATTATATAGTGTGTAAATTATAGGTCAATACAGCTATTTTTAAATGGATAAGAGGCATGCACATAAAATAAGAAAAAAAATTAGATACTGTGCTTTTCTGCCAAAATGCTTGGAATACTTTTAAATATCTTTTTAAATATAAGGGATTTGTATTAGCCAGAAAGGACAATGAAGAATATCCCCAACCCCCTCTCAGTTTATGGCTGAGAAACTGACTCATCAAATCAGAGCCTCCAATCTACTATATTTATAGTCTGAATATTTTAAATGTCCACTTTTACTCATCCCACCCTGCGTCACACACACACACAAACACAATGCACAATTGTAGGTTAGAACAATGGAAAGCTTTTTTAAAAACTGGGCTCGCTTTTTAAGTTTTTCTCAAAAAATGAAATAAAAGTTGATAGCACCCAAATATTTCAAAAGTCTGTATTCTGTACGACAGAGTTCTATCTTTAAGTTGATGCATTCCATGCCACAATACAACACGCTGTCTTGTATTGCAATCATTACACAATATACTGTGCACATTCGCTCTATCCTACAAAGTGTGTAGAGAATCTTGAAACCTGCCAAAAATTAAACTTCGCAAAACTTTAGAAGTGGCGGAACAGACCATGCAAGGGATGAATAACTATGATGTGGCCGTCCTCCAAAAATCATGTAGTAAACTCTAATTTTAAAAAATGACAGAAGATGAGTACAACTGCATTGGATGTGTTCATGGTGTGAATGGCATATAAACAGACGTGCAGAAATGCCTGCTATCTTATATAGAATACTCCTGCAGCCTATTTTCATGCATAAATATCTTTTGGTAAGACAACCAAACCAAACTGCACTTCTGTGCCTTTCAGAAAACTGCAAGGAGAATTTATGTAATTGCTAAGGGAAAGTGTTATAACGTATTTGTAAAATGATTTCCCAGGCTAACCAGACAACAAAATTAAAGCACTCAAGAGTTGGAGGATATGTAATATTTAAATATGAATTCAGTTTGAAGTGAACTATGCCATTAGCACGTCCAATAGAGTTGAAGAGATTTCCAGGAAGACTTAATTTATAGCAGCTTAGCCTGGTTAAAAAAAAAAAAAAAGAAAGAAAAGCAAGACAGGTTGGCTCCTCTCCCAGGGCAAGCGAGGAGCAGGTGGGTGTGGCGGCAACACTCTCTCCTGATTGGCTGCGCTGGGAGCGATCAGGTGCCTGCCTTCTAACGCAGAAACTCACATGATCTCCAGGTCAGGATTGCATGTGCGTTAGTGAGGCGACTCATCCAAACTTCGGCGAGGTTACTTGGCCTTCAGTAGCTAAAGGCTTGACTTTTTCCATAATTGGCATTTCCTTTGTAACAAACTAAGTTTTAGGTGAGAAGAAGCTAACGTTATCCCTATAGCAGGACACTTGCCCCTGGGACACATTTAAAACGACCTAAGTAAAAAGTCGAATGTGTATACTTAATGAAACAACTTGAAGTTCTGGATATAGGGAAGCATTATTTAGCCAGCCAGCCAGCTAGCTAGCTAGCTTATTTTGATTGAAGGCCTGCTAATTGCACTGGGCACTTTTCATCTTCTCCTGCGTTTAATCATTACAAAAGTACTCCAAACTCAATAATATTACCATTCTACAGATGAGGGAAGATGAAACTCAGGGAAGATTAAATAACAGCAACCACAAATCATAAGATGTTTTCTCTTTGGTGATCCCAGGAGAGAAGAAAAAATGTATTTCATGTGCTATATTTTAATGTTGCAGCAATTGCAAACAGGAGTAGCCTGGGAATCAGACTTTTTTGTACACACATATTTTAATGTAGATTTTTATTTTGTGGCTTTCTTACTAAAGCAAAATACAATGAAATGTGTAAGTAGGCTCTAAAGAACATCAGTACTGAGTTGGATCTTGTCCTTATAAAAATTATAATTAATGTAAGAAAACATACTAATACAAATAAAATGTATAAACACAAAGTCATAAATATTAAAAAATATTCTAAGATCTATTGACTTTTTAAATAAGAAAAAACAAAGATGTTTACTAAAAATTGTCAAAGAAGGCTTTCCCGCCACTACCCACTCACATCTGTCCCTTAAATTGTAGCACAAACTGGCTCTGAACAGAAATGATAATGTGTTGCTGAAGGTAAGGATGAAGTTAAGGGTGACAGCTGTTGGATCTGGAGATGTGGTGGGATAGGGGAAGAAATAATATAATCAGCATTAAAAGATTTGTCTGAATAAAATTAAGAAGATAAATTTCAAAATAATTTTTAAAAAGAGAGAATTCTTTTAAAAGCCAGTGCATTGCAATAATGCATCCAGGAAGAGACTTCTCTTCGCCAACATGGTGAAACCCTGTCTCTACTAAAAATACAAAAATTAGCCAGGTGTGGTGGCAGGTGCCTGTAATCCCAGCTACTCAGGAGTCTGAGGCCCCAGAATTGCTTCAACCCAAGAGGTGGAGGTTGCAGTGAGCTGAGTTTGCACCACTGGACTCCAGCCTGGACTACAGAGTGAGACTCTGCCTCAAAAAAAAAAATAAAAAAGAAAAGACAAAGAGCACACTATCCAGATGATGTCCCAGAGGAACTGGGGAACCAAGGGGGAGCAGGATGCAAACCTTTCCTAGAAGACAGCTCACGCACAATAAAGAATATCCCACAAATAACCCATTGGATTTCTAATTCGTGTTCGTTTATAAGTAGTTTCCTTCTTTCTCAAAACAAAACCAAACAAAATTAAAAATTTAAGTCCGTGTAGATGAAAGAAAACTTGGAGACCCAGTTAATGATTGAAATACGGAACATCATGAATGTTTTTTGCTGATGGTTTCACATTCAGAGATAACTTCAGACCCATGTCCAAGGCCTGCTCTGAAAATGAGCTTAGCCCCATTTAGCAGAAGATGAGTTTGAGATGCCCCCTGCTGACTTCCTGGTGATATTGTAATATCCCAAAAAGGCCCTTGTAACAGGCTTGAAACAGAATTGACTTAATGAATGAATATACTCTAAACTCTTATATTGTTATTTGAGCTTTCTTTTTTTCTTTTTTCTTTCTTTTTCTTTTTTTGAGACAGAGTCTCGCTCTGTCGCCCAGGCTGAAGTGCAGTAGCACAACCAGGGTTCACTGCAGCCTGAAACTCCCAGGCTCAAGCAATTCTCCCACCTCAGCCTCCTGAGTAGCTGGGACCACAGGTGTGCACCATCATGCCTGGCTAATTTTTGTGTTTTTAGTAGAGATGGGGATCTTGCGGTGCCCAGGCTGGTCTTGAACTCCTGGGCTCAAGTGATCCACCTGCCTCAGCCTCCCAAAGTGCTGGTATTGCTAGTGTGAGGCACTGGGCCAGATCTGAGCTTTCTTGTTTCTTTTGTTCAACCATAAGTAACCTGAAGGGAGGTATTGCTCTTTCCGTGTCTGGGGTATTTCCCGCAGCATCTACTGGTGCTGAGAAGTTAGGAGGTTCTTAGCCAATAGTTGTTGGATGAATTAACAACACTGAGTAAAAGATGATCCAGTGTCAAATGGGGGAGAAAGCAGGGTTCCTTTTATTTTAAACTTTCACTAGATTTATTAATTTTGAAACTACAATCACAAAACCACAAACACACACATACATACACAGACACATAATTAAGTTTATGTAGCCCAAATCTGGGTTAGAAAAAGAGAGGACAACTTCATTCGATTGGAAATTTTGCTGGCATCATATCATTCTCTTCTTATTTATTTATTTATTTGAGACAAAGTCTTGCTCTGTCACCCATGCTGGAGTGCAGTGGTGCAACCATGGCTCACTGCAGCCTCTACCTCCTGAGCCGAGGCGATCCTCCCAGGCTCAGGCAATCCTCCTACCCCAGTCTTCTGAGTAGCTGGGACTACCAGCGTGTACCACCACACCTGGCTCATTAAATTTTTTTTTTCTTTTTGTATAGGTGGAGGTCTCCCTATGTTGCCCAGGCAGTCTCAAACTCCTGGGTTCAAGTGATCCTGCTGCCTCATCTTCCCAAAGTGCTGGGATTACAGGTGTGAGCCACTTCGTTCAGCCTCTTCTTCCAATTAACTCTTTAGTTGAAAAAGTAATCTGTTGTTAATCAAAAACAAAAACACTAAAATGGAAATTTCAAGCAGTACAAAATTATGTACAACCAAACAAAAATCTTTCTCTGATCTAAGACTTCCAATCCCCTAGTCATTCTCCACATGCTGCTAGTTTCCTTTCTTATAAAGTTTACCCTTCCAGAAAAGTCTATGAACACACAAGCATAAATGTGTTTGTAAATGTGTGCATGTGTATGTATTTATCCACACACATACAACTTATTTTTTACAGTAAACAGTAATGTCAGCATACCATGAGCAGTCTTCTGCAATTTATATATATACATATATATATATGTATATATATTAATTGTTGTTGTTGTTATTGTTTTTAAGACGGAGTCTCGTACTGTCGCCCAGGCTGAAGTGCAGTGGCATGATCTCGGCTCACTGCAAGCTCCGCCTCCCGAGTAGCTGGGACTACAGGTGTCCGCCACCACGCCCGGCTAGTTTTTTGTATTCTTAGTAGAGACGGGGTTTCACCGTGTTAGCCAGGGTCGTCTCTATCTCCTGACCTCATGATCCACCCGCCTTGGCCCCGCAAAGTGCTGGGATAACAGGCGTTAGCCACCGCACCTGGCCTGTAATTTATATTTTTCACCTAACAACATGTCTTAGAGATTAGCTCATTGAGGAAGAGTTCTTTTTTTTCTTTCTTCTTTGGGCCACGTAAGATTTTCTTATTTGGTTTTATCTTCATTTATTTAATCAGACACCTATTGATGGTTACTTAGATATTTTTGTAATATAAACCATGCTATAATAAATATAAATTCTTTAAAATTACTGAGTCAAAAAGCCTAAGTGTTTATTATTCTAATAAGTAAAGTCACCTGTTTGCCAATGAAACTGCACAAATTTACATTCTACCTACAGTGTAGAATGAGTGATTGTAGACATTCTGGCTATTACTGTGTAGTGCTGAACTATTTAACAATCTTGCAGGTGTAACATGGTCTCTTCTTTAGTTTATATGTTACGTCATCATCAGCATCATCATCATCATCATCATCATAACTAACCTTCATATAGCACTTACAATGTGCCAGGCATTGTTCTAAAAGTGTCACATATATGAACTACTTTAATATAAATCAGGTCTGTTGAGATATAGTTTAAATATACAATTCATCTACTTAGTATATAATTAAATGGTTTTTAGTTTATTCCCAGGAATATGCAACTGTCACAAATTTTAGGCCATTTAATCACCTCCAAAGAAGCTCTGCACCCATTAGCAGTTAATCCCCCATTCCCTGCATCCAACTGTAGACTAGTTTCTGTGTCTCTATAGATTTACCTATTCTAGACGTTTCATATACACATTCATATAGTATGTGGTTCTTATAACTGGCTTTCAGTTAGCGTATTATTTTTAAGGTTCATCCATGTTGAAGCATGTATCAGTACTTAATTCCTTTATATTGCCAAATAATATTCCACTGTATATCCCACATTTTATTTATCCATTTATCAGTTGACAGATGTTTGGGTTGTTTCTGCTTTGAGGCTATTTGATTAATGCTGCTATGAGCAGTTGTGTACAAGTTTTTATGTGGACAATATGTTTGCAGTTCTCTGGAGTATACAGGAGTAGATTTGCTAAGTCACAAGGTAACTGTATGTTTAAGTCTTTGAGGAACTGCTAGACTTCGAAACACCTCTTTCTCCATGGAATTTTCTAGGTTTCCCTCTGAGAGTTAGTCACCATCTCTTTGTGTTACAAAGTGATGTTCATATCTTGATTGTTGTACTTATAATATCATATTATTCACCGTGTGTTATGTGAAATTGTGACTTTCCTGAAGTTGGGGATGAAATCTCATTTATAGTCCTGGTATCCTTACCAATGAGAATAGGTAGCAGAGTATGTACCTAAACATTTACGTGAATAAGTGATTGAATAAAAGTAAATAGTAAAATAGTAAATAGAAGTAAAAGTTTATAAATAGAAGTAAAAGTTTGAAAGGTGAAAATCACTATATAGTGCCAGTTATTTAGTTGATCTTAGAACTCATTTTTTAGTTTTCTTCACAAAATAATTAAATAAAAGAGCCAGAATTAAAAACGATAAATTGAAATCTTTGTGTTTTAAAGCAGTTTATGTATAAATGAACACAGCAGTGGGATCCTATTTATAACTGAATACAAGAAATCAAAACCAAAAAAGAAGATTCAGATCTGAGCTTACTTTGTCGTAAACATTGTTAATTATATGGTACCATTTTTATTTTTATTATGTGACTTAAATGCATTATAGCAACTGGTACAATTTCACAGGTGACTTTTTACTCTTACTTCAACTGATATTTTAATGTAAGGCTAATTGCCATTTTAATGAAATTTTTATGAATCTATTTTCTCATCACTGTCAAAGAGTGCTCTTTTATCCAAAAAATTATTTTATGTTGTCCAGTACCAATATCTTTGGCTTGAGATATTTAAGTAGTCTAACCATAACACAATGTATTACGTACAAGCAGGCTTCACAATTGTGAAAACAGAAGCATCACACTCAGAATTGAACATCTGCCTGGGCTTGGCCTTGGTACTCAAACAACCGTCCAGGAAAATCAGCACACAGATTGGTCTTCAGAATTACGTCTAAAAGCTCTACTCTCGGACTTCACACATCAATCACGTCTTAGTACGCAGGCATTTGATTGACCCATGTCCAACACTCTACACAGCCATCCCAAGCCTTCTGCACATACTCTACCCTAGACATGCTCCTGGGACCATTTCATGCTTCAGAAGGTCAACCCAGTTGACTTATTACTTAATAGCAATGTAAGAGGGGCAGGAATTTGCCAGGACCTGGAGCCTGCATTACAAAGGCCTTCTCTAGAGGCCTTGAACATAGTTTGTCTGCTTGACTGGCCAGGAGAAATTAGGCAGTCCCATCAGCTCAGTCTTCAGTGAATGAGGGAGGTTTTTCCATCTCTAACTTCAGCTCTAGCAGCTTCAGTGAAGAGAAGTGCCAAAGAAAATAGATCTCATTAGGACTTGATGGAGAAGACTGAGAATAGGTGGCACGGTCTGCAGTGAAAAGGCAGGAGACCGCAGAAGTTGGAGCTCTGGGCTGATTCCTGGGCCAAGTTGGAGTGGGCCCCAGGGTTACTTGGATATCAGCAATCTCAGATATTTAAGATAGAATGCCCTGTTCACTCAAGCACTGTAAATCTTCACATGTGATGTGCTGAAGCTGACTGACATCAGCTTGAGAAAATTGATGGAATACTATACAGCCATAAAAAAGAATGATTTTGAGATCCTGAAGGAAGCACTAAACATGGAAGGGAACAAGAAGTACCAGCCATTGCAAAAACATGTCAACATGTAAAGTCCATCAATGCTAGGAAGAAACTGCATCAACTAGCGAGCAAAATAGCCAGCTAAGATCATAATGACAGGATCAAGTTCACATGTAACAATATTAACCTTAAATCTAAATGGACTAAATGGTCCAATTAAAAGACACAGACTGGCAAAGTGGATAAAGAGTCAAGACCCATCAGTTTGATGTATTCAGGAGACCCATCTCACATGCAGAGACATACATAGGCTCAAAATAAAGGGATGGAGGAAGATCTACCATGCAAATGGAGAACAAAAAAAAGCAAGGGTTGCAATACTAGTCTCTGATAAAACAGACTTTAAACCATCAAAGATCAAAAGAGACAAAGAAGGCCATTACATAATGGTACAGGGATCAATGCAACAAGAAGAGCTAACTATCCTAAATATACATGCACCCAATACAGGAGCACCTGGATTCATAAAGCGAGTTCTTAGAGACCTACAAAGAGACTTAGACACCCACACAATCATAGTGGGAGACTTGAACACCCCACCGTCAACATTAGATCAACAAGACAGAAATTAACAAGGATATTCAGGAATTGAACTCGGCTCTGGACCAAGTGGACCTAATAGACATCTACAGAACTCTTCACCCCAAATCAACAGAATATACATTCTTCTCAGCACCTCATCCCACTTATTCTAAAATTGATCACATAATTGGATATAAAACACTCCCTAACAATTGCGAAAGAACGGAAATCATAACAAACAGTCTGTCAGACAACAGCACAATCAAATTAGAACTCAGGATTAAGAAATTCAAAACAGCAAAACTACATGGAAACTGAACAACCTGCTCCTGCATGTCTGCTGGATAAATAACGAAATTAAGGCAGAAGTAAAGATGTTGTTTGAAATCAATGAGAACAAAGGCATAATGTACCAGAATCTCTGGGACACATTTAAAACAGTGTGTAGATGGAAATTTATAGTACTAAATGCCCACAAGAGAAAGCAGGAAAGATCTAAAATTGACGCGTAACATCACAATTAAAAGAACTGGAGAAGCAAGAGCAAACACATTCAAAAGCTAGCAGAAGGCAAGAAATAACTAAGATCAGAGCAGAACTGAAGGAGATAGAGACACAAAAAACTCTTCAAAAAATCAATGAATCCAGGAACTGATTTTTTGAAAAGATCAACAAAATAGATAGACTGCTAGCCAGACAAATGAAGAAGAAAAGAGAGAAGAATCAAATAGACACAACAAAAAAATGACAAAGGGGATATCACCACTGATTCCACAGAAATACAAACTATCATCAGAGAATACTATAAACACCTCTATGCAAATAAACCAGGAAATCTAGAAGAAATGAATACATTCCTGGACACATACACCCTCCCAAGACTAAACCAGGAAGAAGTCAAATCCCTGAATATACCAATAAGAAGTTCTGAAACTGAGCCAGTAATTAATAGCTTACCAGCCAAAAAAATCCAGGACCAGACGGATTCACAGCTGAATTCTACCAGAGGTACAAAGAGATGCTGTTACCATTCCTTCTAAAACTATCGCAAACAATAGAAAAAGAGGGAATCCTCCGTAACTCATTTTATGAAGTCAGTATCATCCTGATACCAAAACCTGGCAGAGACACACCAAAAAAAGAAAATTTTAGGCCAGTATACCTGATGAACATTGATGCAAAAATCCTCAATAAAATACTGGCAAACTGAATCCAGCAGCACATCAAAAAGCTTATCCACAACAATCAAGTTGGCTTCATTCCTGGAATCCAAGGCTGGTCCAACATATGCAAATCAATAAACGTAATCCATCACATAAACAACCAATTACAAAAACCATATGATTATCCCAATAGATGCAGAAAAGGCCTTTGACAAAATTTAACAGCCCTTCATGCTAAAAATGCTCAATAAACTAGGTTTTGATGGAAGGTATCTCAAAATAATAACAGCTATTTATGACAAACCCACAGCCAATATCATATGAATGGGCAAAAACTGGAAGCATTCCCTTTCAAAACTGGCACAAGAAAAGGATGCCTCTCTCACCACTCCTATTCAACATAGTGTTGGAAGTTCTGGCCAGGGCAATCAGGTAACAGAAAGAAATAAAGGGTATTCAAATAGGAAAAGAGGAACTCAAATTGTCCCTGTTTGCAGATGACATAATTGTATATTTAGAAAACCCCATTGTCTCAGCCCCAAATCTCCTTAAGCTGATAAACAACTTCAGCAAAGTCTCAGGATACAAAATCAATGTGCAAAAATCACAAGCATTCCTATACAGCAGTTACAGACAGAGAGCCAAATCATGAGTGAACTCCCATTCACAATTGCTACAAATAGAATAAAATGCCTAGGAATACAACTTACAAGGGATGTGAAGGACCTCTTCAAGGAGAACTACAAGCCACTGCTCAAGGAAATAAGAGAGGACACAAATAAATGGAAAAACATTCCATGCTCATGGATAGGAAGAATCATTATCATGAAAATGGCCATACTGTCTAAAATAGTTAATAGATTCAATGCTATCCCCATGAAGCTACATTGACTTTCTTCACAGAATTGGAAAAAACTACTTTAATTTTCATATGGATCCAAAAAGAGTCACATAGCCAAGGCAATCATAAGCAAAAAGAACAAAGCTGGAGGCATCACACTACATGACTTCAAACTATGCTACAAGGCTACAGTAACCAAAACAGCATGGTGCTGTTACCAAAACAGAGATACAGACCAATGGAACAGAACAGAGACCTCAGAAATAACACCACACACCTACAACCATCTGATCTTTAACAAGCCTGACAAAAATAAGCAATTGGGGAAGGATTCTCTATTTAGTCAATGGTGTTGGGAAAGTTGACTGGCCATATGCAGAAAACTGAAACTGGATCCCTTCCTTACACCTTATACAAAATTAACTCAAGATGGATTAAAGACTTAAATGTTAGACCTAAAACCATAAAATCCCTAGAAGAAAACCTAGGCAATACCATTCAAGACATAGGCATGGATAAATGACTAAAACACCAAAAACAATGGCAACAAAAGCCAAAATTGACAAATGGGATCTAATCAAACTAAAGAGCTTCTGTACGGCAAAAGAAACTATTATCAGAGTGAACAGGCAACCTACAGAATGGGAGAAAATTTTTGCAATCTATCCAACTGACAGAAGGCTAATATCCAGAATGTACAAAGAAATTAAACAAATTTACAAGGGAAAAAACCATCAAAAAGTGGGTGAAGGATATGAACCCACACTTCTCAAAAGAAGACATTTATGTGGCCAAAAAACATATGAAAAAAGACCCCATCATTACTGGTCAGTAGAGAAATGCAAATCAAAACCACAATGAGATACCATCTCATGCCAGTTAGAATGGTGATCATTAAAAAGTCAGGAAACAACAGATGCTGGAGAGGATGTGGAGAAATAAAACACTTTTACACTGTTGGTGGGAATGTAAATTTGTTCAACCATTGTGAAAGACAGTGTGGTGATTCCTCAAGGATCTAGAACCAGAAATACCATTTGACCCAGCAATCCCATTACTGGGTATATACCCAAAGGATTATAAATCATTCTATTATAAAGACACATGAGGCCGGGCATGGTGGCTCATGCCTGTAATCCCAGCACTTTGGAAGGCCGAGACAGGCAGATGCTGAGGTCAGGAGTTTGAATCCAGCCTGGCTGACATGGTGAAACCCTGTCTCTACTAAAAATACAAAAATTCGCCAGGCATGGTGGCATGTGCCTGTCGTCCCAGCTACTTGGGAGGCTGAGATAGAAGAATTGCTTGAACCCGGGAGGTGGAGGTTGCAATGAGCTGAGTTCACACTGCTGTACTCCAGCCTGGGTGACAGAGTGAGACTCTGTCTCAAAAAAAAAAAAACAAAAAACAAACAAACAAAAAAACATGCACACATATGTTTATTGCAGCACTATTCACAATAGCAAAGACTGGGAACCAACCCACATGCCCATCAATGATAGACTGGATAAAGAAAATGTGGCACATATACACCATGGAATACTATGCAGCCACAAAAAAAGATGAGTTCATATCCTTTGCAGGGACATGGATGAAGCTGGAAAATATCATTCTCAGCAAAGTAACACAAGAACAGAAAACCAAATACCACATGTTGTCACTCATAAGTAGGAGTTGAGCAATGAGAACACATGGACACAAGGAGGGGATATTCACACACTGGGGCCTGTTGTGTTGTGGGGTTGGGGGCCTAGGGGAGGGATAGCATTAGGAGAAATACCTAAGGTAGATGATGAGTTGATGGGTGCAGCAAACCACCGTGGCACGCATACGTATACCTATGTAACAAAACTGCACATTCTGCACATGTACCCCAGAACTTAAAGTATAATAAAAAAGGAAAAACATTAAAATTAATTTTACAAAGGGCTTGGACGGGACAGTAGGGCAGAAAAAAAGTGAATTTGCACTTTTTCTGGAGCTGGGACACCCATCTTCTCCTGCTCTTAGACATCGGAACTCCAGGCTATCTGGCCTTTGGACTCCACAACTTGTGGCAGTGGCCTCCACGTTCCTAGGCCTCCTGCCTTGGACTGAGAGCGATACCATCAACTGCTTTACTTTTCAGGCCTTTGGACTTGGACTGAGCTATGCCAAAGGTGTCTCTGGTTCTACGGCTTGCAAATGGTATATTGTGGGATTTAGGCTGCATAATGGTGTGAGCCAATGCCCATAATAAATCTCCTCTCATCTGACTATCTACCTACCTATCTATATCTATCTACGTGCTTATCTGTCTCCTATCAGTTGTTTCTCTGAGAACCCTGACTAATACACTAAGTCATACTGCATTTTCAAGAATTGAGTGTTATAGTTTGTTTATGCATTAAGCACTTGGATGATGATTTAGTTGTTTAAAACTTTTAATGATTACAAATAAAACCAGCATCAACATTTGCATACAGGTTTTTGTGTAAATATACGTGTTCACTTCATTTGAGTAAACATGTAAGAAAGGGATTGTTGGGTCATATGATGAGCATATGTTTAACATTATAAGAAGCCACCAAACCGTTTTCCAAGTGGTTGTGCCACTTTTCATTCCCTCCAAGCATTGCTCTATATCTTTCCTAGCAGACGGTATGGTAAAAATTTGTACGGCTTTCTACCAGATGTATAGTGATATATCACTGTGGTACTTATTTGCATTTCCCTAGTGACTTCTGATGTTGCAAAGATTTTCATGTGGTACTTCATCAGTTGTGTACCTTTTATTGGTGCAGATATGTTAAAATATTTTGCCTATTTTTAAATTGGTTCATTTGTTTCCATATTACTGAGTTTATAAAAAAAAAAAATTAAAGCTTAATCATCATTTTTGGAACCCTAAAAATTATGTTGAGCCTTGAAGGAAATATGACCATGTGGTCTAAGCTATGCAACATATAGCTGCAACTCCTGCTTCTCCTATTATAGATTAACTCTCTTTCTCATTGCTCTTGTTCTGTAAGTTGATTAAGAAAGACTAAATGATGCCAGAGATGCAACCTCCTCCCCTCCTGATTGCTGACCTTTCTTCCTTTATTATCTTTCACCTAACAGACCACATGGTGCAAAAGACCCCATCATTGTTACATCCTCAATGTGGATTGTTAAATATGCCTTTCCCAAAATGAACACTGTTTCAACTAATCATATTAGTTGAACTATAGCTAATCATATTATAATATGATTAGTCAAACTTCAACTCATCATATTCATTGAAGGTTAGCACTATAACTTTGTGCTAGCCTTGTGAGGAAAATGTGGAAACCTAATTAAGCTTCCCAAGCCTTAGCTATAAACAACCCCTAACTTCCCCACTTCGGAGCACTGACTTCCATTCTTTCGAATGTGTGTTCCCTGGTGACCGTTTTCAAACTGTGTACTAGAATAAACTCAATACTTAACAATATTTTCTCAAGCTCTTCATTTTAGGTTATCGGGTTTTTATAGTTTTTTATATATTCTGCAAACAAACTTTACAGTTATATTTTTACAAATATTTTCTTCCAGTGTGTGTTTTTCATTTTATTAACTGTGCCCTTTTAAAGAGTACAAGTTTTTAAATTTGGTAAAGTCTTACTCAGCAACTTTTAAAACTTTGGTCATCTATTTCAGTGTTCATTATTTGTCATACATCTAAGTTTCCATCTACTATCATTACCCTTCAACCTAAATAACTTATTTTTGTAGTTTTTTGTAGTGTGTGTTTGCTGGCAACAAATTGTCCCTGATTTTGTTAATTAATCTGAAAATATCTTTATGTCGTAGGATATTTTGTTCAGTATAGAATTCTAAGTTGCCAGTCTTTTGTTTGTTTTTTAAAAATGTCTTTTTTTTGTCTCTAGTTTTTGTGATGAGGTATCACCTTCATTATTCTCATTGTCTATATGTGTCCATGTCTTCTTTCATTTTTGGTTTTCAGCAGCTTAATTATGATGTTTGCAGGTATGAGTTTTGTTTTTTGTTTGTCTTTTTTTGCATTTATCCTTCTTGGGATTTGCTGGGATTGACTGATTTGCAAGTTGCTCTTTTTTCATCAAATTTAGAAAAGCTTTTGTTAATATTTAAATACTTTTTCTGCCTCATTCTTGGTCTGTTTTGTTCTAGGGCTCTTGTTACACATACCTTGATACTATCTTGAAGGTTATTTTGACTGTTTTAAGTCCTTTTTCTCCCAGTGCTTTACTTTGAATGATTTAAGTTGATCCAATTTTAAGCTCACTTGTTCTTTCTCCTTTATATAAAATCTGCTATTAATACCATCCAATCAATTTTTTATACAAAATATTTTTTGTTCTAAAAATTTCACTTAGTTCTTTATTATGATTATCTTGATACTCCTTACTCTGCCACATATATCCATATTTCTCTGTAGATTTTTAAACGTATTTTCATAGTTACTTTAAAATGTTTGTCTGCTAATTCCAACATCTGGGTCATCTGTGGGTCTGTTTTGCATTGCTCTCTTGTGCCTACGAAACTGACATCTCTAGGTTCTTCATTGCCTTGGCCCATATATATGTAGTTCAGAAGTCAGCAAGGGACTTTTGGTATTTGTATGTAAGTATTAGTAATCATTTTGCATATTATACTATAACAAACTATGTATTTTTAAATTAAGATTATCTTAATTTGTGATAAGGATAAGACTCCAAGGGTTAAAATGATATTTTGGGTTGAGGTACCATTATAATTACATAGTAAATCACATATACCACAAATTTTAATAAGTAGTAAACGTAAAAAAATAAAATTTTATGGGAAAATCAACTTTTAATGACATAGATGGGATTTTTTTTTTTTTTTTTTTTTTTTTTTTGACAGAGTCTCACTCTGTAGCCCAGGCTGGAGTGCAGTGGCACAATCTCAGCTCACCGCAACCCCTGCCTCCTGGGTTCAAGTGATTCTCTTGCCTCAGCCTCTCGAGTACCTGGGAGCCGCCATGCCCAGCTGATTTTTGTAGTTTTAGTAGAGATGGGGTTTCACCATGTTGGCCTGGCTGATCTTGAACTCCTGACCTCAAGTTATTCACCCCCTTCAGCCTCCCAAAGTGCTGGGATTACAGGTGTGAGCCCCTGGGCCTGGCCGGATAGGCTTTTTAAAGTTTAATTTACTGATGTGTTTGTTAAACGTTAGTTATTGCTAGAATGATCCAGTGTTCAGCATCAATTTTCTTCTTATTCTACTTTCATGGGTGTAAGCATATGGAATACTATTGCCTGTAAATAAATAGATAATAATAGAGGAAAATTTGTTAATATTAATGCCATTCTGTTCTTAGAATTCCTTCCTAGTTACATGCTAAAAAATCATAAACTGTTGTAACATTAAAAATGATTTTCAAGAATTGTTTGCTTGCAGCTGGATTAGGGCCTCCTACATTTTTTTCTTTAGGAAAACTAGGAACTAGAAACAATTTTTTACCCAGTGAATAGAGTCATTTATTTGCTCAAGACCAGAAACCAATATTTTGAATTGTCTCATTGTTCGGTGTCCTGGAGGACTTTATGTTCCAGGGCTAAGCACTCAATAAATGATAGCTATTCTCACTATTTTTTGGGTCCCAGAGACCCTCAAGGCACCGACTATACCCCTACTGTGACAGTTTCCTCTTATTACCTTCAAATCATCCAACATTAATTCACAATTTCTTTGAGACTATTCAGATCTATGTAGATAATCTCTGACCTTCTTTATGAAATTGTCCTTAGCACTTCCAACCCTCAGAGACCTTTACAGAACTCTTCCAGCATACCAGCTATTCTACATGATTACCAGGGTTGCCTACATACTTTTTAATACTGTTTTCTTTCTCTCTATTAATCATGTGGCCCAAATAAGATTACACCCTTTCTGAGAACAGCAGTTCTGATTTATAATTCTACAAACTACACACATACCTCGTTGCTGAATATTTAATCAGGTTTTAAATGACATATGTGCCATTTCACATTTTAATTGTTACAGTATATTTTGGCTTCTGATCAGCATAAGCTGGGCTCCTAACAAGAATTTGCCCATGCGCTCGATTGTGATTTGTGCTACCTTTCCAAGAAACTCAGTCTCAGGAATTACACCGTGCCTCAGTTTCAATCTCAAAACTAAAGAGAGAGACAGGAAAGAACATTTAACTCTTACATGGAGGAAATAATATTGATATAACTAAAACTGTAAGCAGCTGCTTTATATTCTTGATCATTAGTATACCTGAGTATTGTGAATTTACTTATAAATAAACAGAAGAATCTGATATGTAATAATAGGTAGATAAATTATCAAATTACTGGATTGATTTTATATTATTTTTAAATGATAGAGGGTTAATGAAAAATTATGGGATTCCTAGGGGAAATGATTAGCCAGCACTTCGTACTAACTTTCCTGTAATAATTTTAGATGTTTGAAGCAGTGTCAATTCTGGCAAATCCTGCTGAAGAAATGAATTTGGGTTTCTTAACGAATCACTTCCTTGTTTATTTTTCATTCATTATGCATTTATTTACAATGTGTGGTTCACACAAAGATGAATCTAATATACGGTCCCTGCCTTGAATCTCTTCTTTGTTCCTGGCCAGTAGTGGGTTAACTGGAAAGTTACTCTCCTCGTGCCGTCTCCATTTCCTCCACCCCTCCCCACAAACAGACAAATACACTGAACCCCCAATTATTACATGGTATTCTCAAAGTCACCTGAAAGTTTAGGAATGTGGCTGACAGCAGAATTTCTCAATCTTTTTTTTTGAGACGGAGTCTTGCTCTGTCGCCAGGCTGGAGTGCAGTGGCACGATCTCGGCTCACTGCAACCTCTGCCTCCTGGGTTCAAGCGATTCTCCTGCCTCAGCCTCCCGAGTAGCTGGGACTACAGGCGTGCACCACCACTCACAGCTAATTTTTGTATTTTTAGTAGAGATGGGGTTTTGCCATGTTGGCCAGGATGGTCTTGATCTCTTGACCTCAGGATCCGGCTGCCTCGGCTTCCCAAAGTGGTGAGATTACAGGCGTGAGCCACTGTGCGCAGCCAATCTTTTTTTTCTAGCAGTGCCCCACCCATGAAATTTTAATACCACAAACTTCCTGTATTTCTTTTTTTTAATTTTTTTTTTTTCAGACAGAGTCGCGCTTTGTTGCCCAGTGTAGTGGCACAATCATGGCTCACTGAGGCCTTGACCTCCCAGGCTCAAGGCATCCTTCCACCTCAGCCTTCCAAGTAGCTGGGACCACAGGCATGGGCCAACACACCTGGCTAATTTTTTAATTTTTTTGTAGGGACAAGGTCTCCCTATTGTTGCGCAGGCTGGTCTCAAACTCCTGGCCTCAAGTGATCCTCCTGCCTCAGCCTCCCAAAGTGCTGGGATTACAGGTGAGAGCCCATGGCGCCTGACCCATACTCTATTTCTGTTTAGTTATGCTGGCCTTTCAGAGGTCCAAAAACCATTCTAATATGAGAGATTCTTTTTACTCCCTAAAAAACAATTATTGACCCCTTGGCAATGCTGCTTCTCTCATTAATCATGCATAGTCTTGAGTATCAGGCACACATATTCTGTTGGATGTCTCGCTGACCCTTGGTGTTGTCTCTTGACTGTAAATAAGAGGTCATTGGGAGGATCCAGAAACTGCTAAGTGCTAGAAATGGATCTTTGTGCAAGATAGTCATTGTCCTTATCTTTGTAGAAAGTAAAAATATATTTCCCCAAAATATTTTTGACATATTTTGCAATGGCTGTTCAGAGAGCCAGCAAACACATGTAACCCTGCAAAGCTGTTTTTGTTGGGGAGGGCTAGTTTTTCAGAGCTGGGCACGTTACCCAAATCAAGCCAATGATTACCAAGTGCATCTGTAGAGAATCTGCACTGAGGCACCAGGCCTTCCCTTGGCCGGATCTAGGAAAGGTAACCTGAGAATCTGACGCTTTTAAACACGTGAAAGAAACATTTGCCATCTTTTCTGTCTGAGAGCTACTACCTGTGAGGCCTCATGTACATAACAAGACCACCTTTGCCAGCCAGGCCTCCTCTTCTCCATCACCATAAGCTGTTTGGCTGTAATCCAAGACCCCCCCCATTCTTTTTATAACCCTAAGAGGGTATATAAACTCCTAAACCCCATTGTTCTGGGGAGTGGTAATCACTGTGATTCTCTCCCATGTGCATATGAATGAATTTGTATGCCTTTTCTCCAATTAATCTACCTTTCGTGAGTTGATTTTTCAGTAGAACCTTTAGAGGGCAAAGGGAACATTTTCCCTTGGCCCCTCCATCCTCATGCTTATGGAATTTTACAGTTTATTGAATTGCAAAAATAAATTAAAAATATGAGGCTGGGCACGGTGGCTCTCTCGTCTATAATCCCAGCACTTTGGGAGGCTGAGGCAGATGGATCCCTTGAGCCCAGGAGTTCAAGATGACCAGCCTGAGCAACATGGTGAAACCCCAACTCTGTAAAATACAAAAAAAAAAAAAAAAAAAAAAAAAAAA
>NC_045440.1:17977726-18084410 GCF_002776525.5 Piliocolobus tephrosceles | reverse complement strand
GTGGCACATGCCTGTGGTCCCAGCTACTTGGGAGGCTGAGGTGGAAGTATCTCTTAAGCCCAGGTAGGTCAAGGCAGTAGTAAGCTGTGATCTTACCACTGCACATCAGCCTGGGTGACAGAGAGAGAATATGAAAATTTTGTTTCAAAAAAAAATTTTTACAAATATGGCTTCTGCATCTGAGTAAGATGTAATAAGTAGCAGAAAGTCACTACTCCTACTGCAACATGAGGAATTGCTCACTTTTCCTCCCGACATGGACAGACTGTTCCTGGGTACGGTAGTTTTATATCATTCTCAGGAGATATCCTGCAAGATCAAGCAACCAGCTTGTCCAGTTGTATGAGGCACTTCTTTGTATTTGTGTTTCCTCCTTCCCTGCCTCACTTCCTCTTTTCCCCTTATTCTTGTTTCTCTAGGATTGCATCTCTCCCCCAACCCCCATAAAAGTAACAGAACATACGCTTTTGAGTCAAACATTGTTATTGTTCTCTAGGGAACCCAGGATGAGTCATTAGGGAATTAATTTATAAATCTGTCTCCATAGTTACGAGAGTTAGGAGTTTTATTTAGTAAAGTGGGAGCCAAGAAAATTTCATTTTCTAGATTTTTCACTTCCTAACTCTCAACTATTAGCAGAAATAGTACAAACCATTTGAGATTTGAATCCCCTTTCTAGCCTGTTTCTTTTAATAAGGCAGAGATTATTTAAATGGCATTGTTTTTGGCAAGTTATTACATCTATGTATTGCCTCATGAGGGAGGCCCTCTGTGTTTTTATATGAGTTGAAAAAGCATTTAACCCTAACATAGCTGTATTTAGAACAGTATTTTTTCACTGAATTTTTTGAATGCCTAAGAGGGCAGCTTTCATTTTGGATGATAATCAAAACCATCAGTTTTTCTCCAGGTCAGGTATAAATTCATCTGAAGCAGACAGTCTTTCTAAGAACGTTGACAGTAGCATTCTACAGGAGCAAGAGGGAGAGGAGTGAGGAAGAATTAGCTATTTAAGGAAGGCAGTGGTCTATTCTGTGTCAACAAAAAGAGGTCAAATTCTGTGAAGTATTTGAAGAGATTTATTATAAACCAAATATGAGTGACCATGGCCCATGACACAGCCCTCAGGAGACCCTGAGAACATCTGCCTAAGGTGGTCAGGGCACAGCTTGGTTTTATACATTTTAGGAAGATATGAGACGTCAATCAAATACATTTAAGATATACATTGGTTCAGTCCAGAAAGGCGGGACAACTCGAAGTTGAGGGGTGGTTCCAGGTTATAGGTAGATTAAAAAATGTTCTGATTGGCAATTGGTTGAAAAATTTATTATCGTTAGAAGGGGATGTCTAGGTTATGATAAGAGGTTGTGGAGAGCAAAGTTTTATCGTGTATATGAAACCTCCAGGTAGCAGGCTTCAGAGAGAATAGATTATGAATATTTCTTATCAGACTCAGGGTCTGTGTTGATGTTAAATGCTGGTTGGCTTTTCTTGAATTCCAAAAGGGAAGAGAGCATGATGAGGCATGTCTGACACACCCACCCTTCCCGTCGTGGCTGAACTGTCTTTCAGGTTAACTTTGGGGTCTCCTGGCTGGGGAGGGAGTCTATTCAGATGGTTGGGTAGAGTTGGGGCGGTGGATGTGCCTTAGAATTTTATTTTTGGTTTCCACCTGAATCTTTAGTGTTGTCCAGAGGGACTATGGAGTAGAAGCAGTGAAAGAATAACATATAGGTTAAGCCATAAAAAAAAAAAAAAAATGAGTTCACATCCTTAGCAGGGACATAGATGAAACTGGAAGCCACATTCTCAGCAAACTAACACAGGAACAGAAAACCAAACACCACATGTTCTCACTCATAAGTGGGAGTCGAACAATGAGAACACATGGATGCAGGGAGGGGAACATCACACACTGGGGCCTGTCAAGGGGTGGAGGGAAGGGAAGGGAGAGCATTAGGAAAAATACCTAATGCATGTGGGGCCTAAAACCTAGATGATGGGTTGATAGGTGCAGCAAACCACCATGGCACATGTACACCTATGTAACAAACCTGCATGTTCTGCCCATGTATCCCAGAACTTAAAGTAAAATTTTTTTAAAAAAGGAAATTTGTCTTTACCTCTAAAATTGAAATAAAAGTTTCCTCTTTATAATATTGTAAAAAAAAAGATAACTTATAGGCACAATATGGGAAAATTCATAGGATTCTTTTTGTTTGTTTCAGTCAAGTTTTTTACACATAAACTTCAGTGTGAAGTATCTGTGTAAAAGGACCTGTTCTCTCTCTTAATGAGAATTCTTAAGGAATTCTCATTTCTTTTCTCAAAATAAGTTAAGATAAGAAATGGTAATTCCTGATACCTAGTAACAGTGCTAAGCAGTATCCACCCCTGGAAGCGGTGTAAGTTCGGTCTGTGCTTCCCAGGATATATCATCAGACCAACTTATTATTGTTATTGTGGTTGTTGTTTTACAAATCAACCCCTGTATTACATCTATTATTTATTTATTTACTTTTGACCATCTAGACTCCCCACTTTTGGTCAGAACACTCTAGATTTTTACCACCACTCCAATATAGATCCATGTTTAGGAGTAGAATGAATCCCTACTTCTGGATCTAGGGTTGAACATGGGATCCATGTTTGGCAAATGAGTATATCCCCCCACTTAGTCAGCAGATAAGCTTTTCAGGGCTGGGCAGATTACTCAAATCAAGCCAATGATTATCGGATTTGAAGGGCAGATGGTGAGAAGAGCCTGCCTGAACAAACCCAACACTGAGGCAGGCTGGCACAAGTCCACGTCCTGGTCTCCTGCGGCCTCTGCATCTAGTCCCACCAGAGCTTTTTGCATTAGTATCACCTCCCCAGTGAAAGAATGGAGGATTCAGAGTACCAGATACTATTCCCCTTTGGTCTTTGATTTTTCTATGTAAAATGACAAAATATCTACATGAAAAGTGAAACATTCAGTCACTGACTCATGTTGTCTATACATTGTGATGCATATAAATGTATCAAAATTGTACACAGTTTGATATATGTGAATATTCAGTACTATTTAAGTAAAATGTACATTTTCAGCTTATTGTCTTAAGCACTTGATATCCCCATCACTGAACACATCACAGGCCCTCAATAAATATTTACTGATTTTTTTTTTCTGTGTAATATTCAAATGAGTATTAAAGAAAAAAGTTACAATTTGCCCTTATGTTTATGTATTCTGAAATTAGTTGTGGTTTAGGAGAACTGAAAGGAAAGTCACCAGGGGTCAAGAATCAAGGGTGTTATGTTATTATTATCAATATTATTATTATTTTGTTAAGGAAAATGAGGTACATGAATAATTACTATTCAATGCTACTGAGAGGAGAAGGTTTCAGTCCTTGTTTTTCTACTAATAATGTCAGCTGAGGGTCGGTGGTTGACCTCACCAGTCTCAGCCTCTCAGTTTCTTTATTTGTAAAAATAACGTTATAATATTTTCCCTGCCTACCTTATGAGGGTGTTTTGAAATCAAATGGAGTCATTTTTAAGAGAAATTTGTGAATTGAAGAGTACTATATAAGTGTTGGAGTTTAGGGATTATTTGTACCTTCTTAATGATGCTTCTTCCTTTTGAGGTATGACGTAGTATCATTTTGAAATATTATCTTGCTTTCCAAAAACTAAACCTCCCAAGCTAATAAGTAAAAACAGTGACAAGAAATAAGTTGCATATTATATTTACTCAAATTGATGACGTATCTGAAACTGTGCTGACGCCTGACTAGAAAGTGAATTCCACTCAGAATTGCTCTTGCTCAGTTTCTACTATGGCAACATGCAAGAACTTTTCCTAATTCTCAGAATTTGACACTTGAAAAATCACAGTCCTAAGAAATACCTGAGGAAATGGCTTCGGAACCCAGAGCCCATAGGCCAATTCTCAGTATGGGAACTTAGAGAAAATGTGGAGATAACGCTTTATATGTGTTCAAAGTCAACCACCCCCAGGGTGCTGATCCTTAAATGGATTGATTTCTGTGCTTGTGAATTTCCTAGAGCATGAAGTCTTATAGGAGAACTGTCTCTTGCACTCTGCTACTTGTATGTAACCCTAGAAGAGTCCATCAGATGATAAGCCTGTTTGACACCTTAGCTTATTTATATTTTCTTTAAGATCCTTTGGAGACATCTGTTTAGATGGTATTTGTGAATATGGAGACTTCGGAAGGACTTAGCTGGCAGTTGGTGGCCACTGACCTTTGTCCCTTCATTTTGTTGGCAGCTTGACCTCTAATGCCCAATGGTCTGGATCGAGGTGAGAGGTGGTGCTCCCTGGACTGAACCCTAGACCAGAACATCACAGGCATCGAGTTTGTGTCTGGACAGGTCCCAGCTTTGCTCCTCTCTTGTTTGCTTTGCCTTGCAAAATACCTAATATAAATAATCTGAACCCTAAGTTCCTAGAATGATCTCAACCAGGAGAACACAGCAGGGAGGTTTTTCCTTCAGAGGAAGACTACACTCTATTCCCAAGTTTGATCTTTTATTTCTTAATCTCACAGATTCCTGTTGGGTACTTGTCTATCCCCTAAAACTGACACCTCATTCGTCTCACGAGAGAACTTCTTGTCTTTAGATCTAATTGATTGGAAAGGAAGAAATTAATTTTTGTATATTTTAATGTTTTTCTCTATTACAAAATGGCATTTATATATATAGTTCTACTGGTCATTGGTGGCATGGGCAAAGTCTTTTGCCCATGCCTATAGTAGAATGATATAATAATGTATATATATAATATTATATGTTTTTTGGCCACATAAATGTCTTCTTTTGAGAAGTGTCTGTTCATATCCTTTGCCCACTTTTTGATTTTTTTTTTCCTGGTAAATTTGTTTTACATATACATATATACATACTCTAAGTTCTGGGATACACGTGCAGAACATGCAGGTTTGTTACATAGGTATACACGTGCCACGGCGGTTTGTTGCACCCATCAACCCATCATCTACTTTAGGTATTTCTCCTAATGCTATCCCTTCCCTAGCCCCCCACACCACCATAGGCCCTGGTGTGTGATGTTCTCCTACCTGTGTCCATGTGTTCTCATTGTTCAATTCCCACCTATGAGTAAGAACATGCAGTATTTGGTTTTCTGTTCCTCTGTTAGTCTGCTAAGACAGATGGTTTCCAGCTTCATCCATGTCCCTACAAAGGACATGAACTCATCCTTTTTTGTGGCTGCATAGTATTCCATGGTGTATATGTTACACATTTTCTTTATCCAGTCTATCATTGATGGGCATTTGGGTTGGTTCCAAGTCTTTGCTATTGTGAACAGTGCTGAAATAAATGTACATGTGCTTGTGTCTTTATAGTAGAATGATTTATAATCCTTTGTGTATATATCCAGTAATGGGATTGCTGGGTCAAATGGCATTTCTAGTTCTAGATTCTTGAGGAATTGCCACACTGTCTTCCACAATGGTTGAACTAATTTGAACTCCCACCAACAGTGTAAAAGTGTTCCTGTTTTTCCACATGCTCTCCAGCACCTGTTGTTTCCTGATTTCTTAATGATCGTCATTCTAGCTGGCATGAGATGGTATCTCATTGTGGTTTTGATCTGCATTTCTCCAATGACCAGTGATGATAAGTTTTTTTTATATGTTTTTTGGCCACATAAATGTCTTCTTTTGAGAAGTGTCTGTTTATATCCTTTATCCACTTTTTGATGTTTTTTTTTTTTCCCCTGGTAAATTTGTTTAAGTTCTTTTTAGATCCTGGATATTAGCCCTTTGTCAGATGGATAGATTGCAAGAATTCTCTCCCATTCTGTAGGTTGCCTTTTCACTCTGATGATAGTTTCTTTTGTTGTGCAGAGGCTCTTTAGTTTAATTAAATCCCATCTGTCAATTTTGGCTTTTGTTGCCATTGCTTTTGGTATTTCAGTCATGAAGTCTTTGCCCATGCCTGTGTCCTGAATGGTATTAGCCTAGGTTTTCTTCTAGGGTTTTTATGATTTTAGGTCTTACGTTTAAGTCTTTAATCCATCTTGAGTTAATTTTTGTATAAGGTATAAGGAAGGGGTCCAGTTTCAGTTTTCTGCGTATAGCTAGTCAGTTTTCCCGACACTGTTTATTAAACAGGGAATCTTTTCCCCATTGCTTGTTTTTGTCAGGTTTGTCAAAGATCAGATGGTTGTAGATGTGTGGCACTATTTCTGAGGCCTCTGTTCCGTTCCATTGGTCTATATATCTGTTTTGATCCAGTACCATGCTGTTTTGGTTACTATAGCCTTGTAGAATAGTTTGAAGTCAGGTAGGGTGATGCCTCCAGCTTTGTTCTTTTTGTTTAGGATTGTCTTGGCTATGCGGTCTCTTTTTTGGTTCCATATGAAATTTAAAGTAGTTTTTATCTAATTCTGTGAAGAAAGTCAATGGTAGCTTGATGGCGCCAGCATCGAATCTATCAATTACCTTGGGCAGTATGGCCAAAATGGCATAAGAGGTCAAGAATAGCTACATTACATGGAAATAATGTATTCTCAAATTTGGGGGTTTTATTTTTATAAAGCAGAGTTGTTATTGAATGTAGATTTGGGTATTTGTTTCGCAAGGCAGTAATATTTTTTGTGTGCAGATTTTGGTTTTGGTTTTGGTTTTCTGTTTTTAGAATTCTTCGGGGAGCACTCATATTTGGTTGTTGTTTTTACTGTGGCTGTGGAACCATTTTGAACTTTGAAATATTTCATTGTAAAAATGTTTGTCCTTGGAGATTTAATCAACTAGAATTCATTTTTCCAAACACTGCAAATTTTGATTGATTGTTTTTAAATGGTTGAAATTTTTAGCCAAAAATCTGCTAACAATCTATCAGGTTTTCACTTAAGATACGGGATTGAACCAGTAATCTTGTGAGGTCTCCATAATTTGGTGCTTTTCAATGGGGATCAGCCCATGTTTTGGGCAGACATGCTAGAGAGAGATGAAAAGAGTGCCTGCTCTTGTACAATGTATTTAACTACAAGGAGTTAGTAAGTGGAGCTATCATTTTTATGATACTGGTTTTGTTTTGCAGCCGGGAGTTAAAAAGAATTCTGCCATAGCCTACCACCTCATGACTTTGAGTTTGTCTTTATTACACCAAGACAACATAGAAGTTATTAGGTAAGTTACCTACATGACATCAAGTACCTGAATATTTGCAAACCTTTTGATAGCTTTGTGTATTTTTCCAGTTTTCAGCCTATACATGTAGTACAGTGACTGAACCCAATGTAAGAATTCTACTGAATGATGGTGATTCATTACACAATACAGACGGGTCATCAGACATTTAATTTTGCACGAGTGCAATCCAAGACACCATATTTTCCTTATACACCTTACCGATGATTACATCATTACATAATTGCCACAGGGTTGTAAATACATCTGTGGAGAAAGTTTCAAAATGACCAGAAGGCAGTCAAGTAAATTAATCAATTACAACTGAATTGTAGGTGCATTTTCTCGTGAAGTTCCCTTTATACCATCCCAGGTGCCTATTTTTCTGTCCAAGATGACTAACAAAACATGGGAGGAGACAGCCACCATTTTCTGAAGGCTCCAAAGGCCTTAGGACCATCTGTCTACATCTCCACTGTCTAATGAAGGTTTCCCTTCTTCGGGGCACCTAAAGGAAATTGAAAATTCAAGCTAATACTAGGAAATACGTGTGATGGCATCCTTTGTACTTTCCCACAAGCTGATCTTTCATTCAAATCCCTATTTAATCATGTTCGTGATCAGTCGTTTAAAGAAGTGAGGAACTCATTCCAAGGGCCTTGCATGGGACTCTGTTGGCACATTGCCCGGAAGCCATAGAGCATTAACTAGCAAGGAAAATTTAAAATGGGCAGAATGACGCCTTGGAGATCAGGGAGGCACAAACTTGGGACCCCTTACATGTGTTTTCTTAGGACATACTTTTCATGTTAGAAGCACAGCCAATTTGTCTCTCAGAAAAGCCTAAGCAACATAGCAAGACCCTATCTCTAAAAAAAATATTTTTTAAATTAGCCAATTGTGGCAGTGCATGCATAGCCACTGTCCCCTGAGTGAGCAGGAAGCCGTTTAGTGGTGCAGACACCCATCCCTCGCTCTCCTCTTGCACTGGCATTTGAATTCCTCTTTAGAATTCAAAGAACATTCCATGTGCATCCTGTTTGCTCTCACAATAGCCTCAAGAGGTAGCCAGGGCAAGAAATAGTTATCTTCATTTTATTTTATTTATTTACGTAGACACAGAGTCTCGCTCTGTCGCCCAGGCTGGAGTGCAGTGCCGCACTTTTGATTTGCTCTAACCTCTACTTCCTGGGTTCAAGTGATTCCCATGCTTCAGCCTCTCCTGAGTAGCTGGGACTACGGGCGTGTGCTACCATGCCAGGCTAATTTTTGTATTTTTAGTAGAGACAGGGTTTCACCATGTTGGCCAGGCTGGTCTTGAACTGCTGGCCTCAAGTGATCCATCTGCCTCAGCCTCCCAAAGTGCTGGGATTACAGGCATGAGCCACTGCGCCCAGCCAGTACCTTCATTTTGCGTGTAAGGTAAGTGAAGCTCACTGATGCTCAGGACTTGCTTAAAGGCATGCTGGGAGCCTGGTGCAGTGGTTCACACCTATAGCCCAGTGCTTCAGGAGGCCAAGGCAGGAGGATCCCTTGAGACCAGGGATTTGAGACCAGCCTGGGCAGCGTAACAAAAGATAATAATTAGTCAGGTGTGGAGGCACACACCTGTTGCCCCAGCTACTCTGGAGACTGAGGTGAAAGGATTGCTTGAGCCCAAGAGTTCAAGGGTACAGTGGACTACGGTCATGCTACTACACTCCATCCAGCCTGGGCAGTGGAGCAATATCTTGTTTCTAAACCAAAATATAAAATAAAATGAAGCACAATAAAATAAAATAAAAGGCATGCTTGGTGGCTGAACTCCATCTCCTCTTTCCCTGAGGCTCCCCTGTGGGATGCCCTCTTCCAAAGTCCTGCTAGAATTGGAATCAGGACTCTCAGAGGGTACCCACCAAAGGACCCCAATGAGGGGGATGGAAACAAATTAACTTCCATCACCACCAGCGCTATGCCCTGGGCTTTGTGTGCATGCCCTCATTTAGTCCCTTCCACCTGAGAGGAAGCATCATCCACATTTAACTCTGGGGAAACTAGGGCTCAGAAAAGTTTAGGGACTTTTGCAAATTCACACAGCTGGTAAAGAGTGAAACTTACTCATTACACACGTCCCTGGTGTTTGAATTATGCCATCCCGACATAACCACAAGTCAGAAGGCCAGAGGGGCTCTTGATCTTATATCTGCTCCTGGTCTCCCATTTCACAGATCTGGAAACTGAGGCTCTGGTGTTTGACACATACCTGCCCAAGTAATGGCTGTGTTGTGCTGAAGCTCCAGCCTCCCGATCCTCATCCTGTTACTCTTTTCACTGTCCCATAGTGGGCTGCAGAGGAACTGTCGAGGCCCTGGTGCCATCTGTGACCAAGGAAAACAGTGGCTTCCCATTCCCAGGTCTGGCCTGGAGCCCTGAATTGTCGTGGTGCCCCCGCGAAGGCGGGACACAGGCGTTCCAGCCTCTTTACCTGGCTTAGCTTCCAATTACTGCTCCTCCTTTTGCAGCTAACTCTACATAGCCTGTTCCCAACACTTTCCTCCCCTTCTGCTTTCCCCTTACACATTTCTACTCCACAGATTTGTAAATGTCTGAGTGTGTGGTGAATGTTATGAGAACTTGACGTGCTGGAGGAAAATAAAGATTAGTTTCATCTTCCTTTCAGCATGCCCCATCTACAGCAAGTGGATTTTGTTTTTTGTTTTGTTTTCAGAGACAGGGTCTCGCTGTGTCATCCAGTGCGATGGCACGATCATAGCTCACTGCAGCCTTGAAATCCTGGGCTCAAGCAATCCTCCCACCTCAGCTTCTCAAGTAGCTTGGACTACAGGCATGCAACACCATGCCTGGCTTTTGTTTTTGTTTTTTGTTTTTTTTTCCAGAGGTGGAATCTTGCTGTGTTGCACAATCTGGTCTCAGACCCCTGAGCTCAAGCGATCCTCCTGCCTCAACCTCCCAAAGTTGTGGTAGGCCTCAGCAACTGTTTTGATTCTGGTATTTACATCTCAACTAAATCTTGTGTGGAAAGCTGTGGGTGGAGAGGAGCTGGCCTTGCCTCATTCCTTTGACCACAGAGGTTCTTGCCCCAAAGTTCAGGTGACCTTTCAAGTTTCATATGAAATGTAAAAATATCCCGGCTACACTTGAATCATTGCCTTCCTTACATAACATGTTAATAGTCATAAATCCAATTTTATAGCCATTTTACACATAAAAGTCACAGTTGGGACTCCAGGGGCCACTAAAGCAGGAAGCAAAGCCACTGCCTCACATAGGAGGCTTTGGAAACCCAGTTCCCTTTTCTCACTTTTGACATTTGAGCTATGCCCACCATTCCCAGCTCCTTTAAATAAATGCAGTTGCCCTTTGATATGGTTTGGCTGTGTCCCCACACAAATCTCCTCTCGAATTGTAATCCCTGTAATCCCCATGCTTCGAAGGCGGGGCCTGGTGGGAAATTATTGGGTTTTGGGGGCAGTTTCTGCCATGCTGTTCTCATGATAATGAGTTCTCACTGGATCTGATGGTTTTATGAGGGGCTCTTCCCCCTTTGCTCACTCTACTTCTCTCCTGCAGCCTTGTGAAGGAGGTGCCTGCTTAGCCTTCCTCCATGATTGTACGTTTCCTGAGGCCTCCCCAGCCATGTGGAACTGTGAGTCAACTAAACCTCTTTCTTTAATAAATTACCCAGTCTCGGGTATTTCTTTATGGTAGTGAGAGAATGGACTAATAAACCCATTTAGGATTTTCTAGTTCACAAGACACCTTTCTGTTTTTTCTCTCTTCTTCTAGACTAGAGTCCTGGCGAGGAACCTATTCCTATATTTACCTCCATCTCTCTGCTACCTGGCCTAAGCCTGCACATAGTAGGAGTGTAAACATTGTTGAACAAATACATGCTGTTCTTATTATAAGTGTTGGTAGTAGTATTACCAGGGTCTATGTTTTACATAAGAGAAAACAGCTTCCAAAAATGGTTGGGATCTGTTCAGGCCTCAGCTTAGAAGTGCAGGCCTTCTAATAATAGAGACCAAATTTTTCCACTTACCTCTGACTACAGGCAACAGACACAGCTTTAAATTTGGAGCTTCTGTGTTCCTTCTTTCTAGATCCAGGAATGGGAGTGAGTAAGGTGCCCATTCGCTGGCCTTGTAATTAACACAGCATCACTTGACCTCTCGGACGTTCTTGTTGATTTCTGTGGGCCGTTCCCATTGGCATCTGGGGTGGGAGGCAGGGGCAGGTGTCTAAATAGAATAAGGCTACTTTAACTACCTCAGAGTTATACAGAGTCTCAAATCAGAGAATGGAGGGGAAAACTTTTGTTGTTGTTGTTTGTAGGACACTATACCAAAAGGCATACTGTTAATAGTGATTGCTGGGCACAGTGACTCACACTTGTAATTCCAGAATTTTGGGTGGCCAAGGCAGGAGGATGACTTGAGCCCAGGAGTTCAAGACCAGCCTGGGCAACATGGCAAAACTCTGTCTCTGCAAAAAATAAAAAAATTAGCCAGGCATGCTGTCATGCACCTGTAGTTCCAGCTACTCAGGAGAATGAGGTGGGAGGCTCACCTGAGCCTGGGGAGATTGAGACTGCAGTGAGCCATAATTGTACCACTGTACTTCAGCCTAGGTGACAGAGTGAAACCCTATCTCAAAAATAATAGTAAAAATGAAGATAAATATATTATTAGGTTCATTTACCCTTAGGCTCTTGTATTCGCTATTCATAGTGTGAATAAGTTTGTGCTGTCAAATCTTGCTACACACCAGCCTAGGCAATTCTCTGACTTCCTGGCTTCCTCTAGAATTTACTTTGTATTTTCACATGTTTTGTAGTGGTTTACTCCAGTGGATGTCCACTTCTGGACTTTCTCATTTTAGGACTTCCTGGTTTTAGAGTGCTGCCTTGTGTGCCTGCCACTTGCAGGTTTTGGAGGGGAGTACATAAGAGGCAATTTGTCCCTTTTATTTAACCTTTTCTACCACAGTTGAGCAACTTAAGAAATTGTTCTCTGATATTTCTCAGTCTTCACAGTGACACAAGTTCTATGGGGCAAGATTTTTCTATTTTAAAATGTCTTTATCTTACTCAATTCACATGGCTTGCTGTTTGCCTGATTGGCTAGACATTGGAAACTGTGGAAGACATTTTCACAATGGTTTGACATTTCAAACTCCATGCAAATATTGAAAACTAGGAAACTTCCAGAAACCCTAATGTCAGACCAAAATTTAATTTAAAATGTTTAGTACATGAGCTATTCAAATGGTTTCAGATTTATCCTGAAATCTACTCCAGTACATCTCATGTTGCAGGTGAGAAATGGAAGCTGGACACGCAGTGGCTTGTTTAGGGTCATGAACTCAGGTGGGAGGAGAATCCTGGACCCCTGGCTAACTTTCCCTAAGTCACACCGCCTGCCTTGCAGCGGTCTGGGTACCTACCCCATATCCTGTGAGTCTCCGTCCTTGAGCACCAACTATCTAATCATGCTCGTTCTCTCAGGGCTGCGGTGCTGTGAGGATTTCAGCATCCTGCACCCATGGCCATGTTTAGTCTATGGTCACATTGACACTGGAGTTTCAGTGACCAGTGCAGTATGCCCAGATCTGACATGGGCTTCCAAAATGTATGTGAACAGAATAAGAATACTTTTTTGCTTTTCAAAATATTTCACAGCTTAGGTGGCACTTACCCTTATCCCTTCTTTTCTGTCTTTACTGATAAATACTCATCACCTTAGATTATTTTGACATGTAACAACTTTCAGTTGCAATAAAAAAATCTAGAAAATATCTTTAGACATGTTAATTATAAAAATATTCTTCATTTATTAAATTGATTACACCTAGTGACTTCATTCATCAATTGCCTTAAAATCTTGCCTTTAAACTACCCTCAGGAGGAACCTCCATGTTCACACAAGAAAAAAGGGCAAAGGCCAGGCACAGTGGCTGGTACCTGTAATCCCAGCACTTTGAGAGGCTGAAGTGGGAGGATTGCTTGAACTTAGGAGTTCCAGACCAGCATGGGCAACATGAAGAAACTCCATCTCTACTAAAAATACAAAAAAAAAATTAGCTGGGCGTGGTGGTGCACCTGTGGTCCCAGCTACTTGGGAAGATGTAGTGGAAGGATTACCTGAGCCTGGGGGGCGGGTTGAGGCTGTAGTGAGCCACTGCACTCCAGTCTGGACAACAGACCCAGACCCTTTCTCAAAGAAGGAAAGGGAAGGGAAGGGAAGAGGGAGGAGGGAGGAGGGGAGGGAGGAGGGAGGGGAAGAGGGAAGGGAAGGGAAAGGAAAGGAAAGTGGGCTCAGAAAGGAAGCTGAGTGGGAATAGAAGCAAAGCCAGGGGTGTCCCTCTTATCTCTCAGACTGTTCTGTATTTATAAATCCATCAAGTCCATTTTCCCTATGCCTTTAGAGAAATCACTGAGTCTTTGGGGGCGGGGGGAGTTGAGTAAATTCAGTTAAAGGTGATTTTAGAAATACTCTGTTCTCTGACATAAGCCAGCCTTGCTCTAATGGGCACCTGGTTCACCTCGTAGCAGCAGTGACCATCTGAAATGTTCCTTTATGCTGAATCGTAATCTCAGTTTCCCTCATGTTATTTATTGAAGAAAATAATCCCGGTTCCTGAATCAAGTACTATGAAAGATATTAAATTTATAGAGATTATAATTATAGAGATAAAAGAAAATGTCTCTTTGCTTTCAAGTTACTCTGAGGGTAACCATGTTGGAAACCATGCCCTAAAAAGCGAATTACAAAGATGAATACAGTGACAAATACAGTACAATTTGATAAAGTTATTTGTACATGGAAATCCCCATGGAGTACTGGCCACATAAACTGTGAACTTAGGCAAAGCACCACTGTTGCAAATATGACACTTTACCCAAATTATAGGCCTCAGGCAAAAAGCAAGTAACTTCAGAACCCAAACTTGCAAATATACTAACACACACAAGGGCTCTACGTAGCTGTATGATCAAAGGCAAGATTTTAAAAGTCAGGTTGATTGGGATGTAATTTGCATAGTAAAATTTACCCTTTTTAGTATGAGTTTTGATCAGTGCATTCAGCCATCATGATATAGAACAGTTCCATCATCCAGAAAACTTCTCTGGTGTGCTTTTGTAATCAACCCCTCCCTTCACTGCCAACCCTTGGCAACCACTGGTTCATAATCCATATAATTTGAAGACAGAATTCTTAATCTTTGTAAGTCTTGGTTTTCTGATTCATCATATGAGAATAGTAACACCATAACCTCTGTTACAGGGTTGTTGAAATGATTAAGTAAGATCATACATGTAAAATGCTTGGTACAATGTGTGGTGCAACAAGCACTAAATAAGTCTTAGTGATTTATTATTATTATTAAAATGCTGAGTATTGAGAAGTTGTAACCCAGAAGGTACAATAGTGTAAGTAAGAGTAAGTTCGAGTTTGTAAAACAAAGTCTTCCATGTCATATAGAAGCTTTTTTTTTTTTTGAAACGGAGTCTCACTCTGTCGCCCAGGCTGGAGTGTAGTGGCACAATCTTGGCTCACTGCAACCTCCACCTCCTGGGTTCAAGCAATTCTTCTGCCTCAGCTTCCCAAGTAGCTAGGATTACAGGCATGCACCACCACACCCAGCTAATTTTTTTGTGTATTTTTGGTAGAAATGGAGTTTCACCATGTTGGCCAGGCTGGTCTCGAACTCCTGATCTCAAGTGATCTGCCCACCTCGGTCTCCCAAAGTGCTGGGATTACAAGCGTGAGCCACCATGCCCGGCCAAGAAACATTTTGTATGGTACCCAGACAATTGGTGGCCAAGCCTAAATTAGAATGCCTCCAATAGTGGGAAACTCAAGGGTTTTTCCAGGCAGTTTATTATATGGTTGGACATTAATGGTTATTTAAATGTTTCTTTTTGCCTTTCCATAACTTTTACTCACAATGGCCTTTCAACACAAGTACAATTTCTCTATCAAATAATGTCTTGAAATATTGGAAGAGAGTAACCTCACCTCTCCTTAGTCCTATTCCTGAGATGTTACCCCACTAAAGACCAAAAAAAGATAAAGCTAGGTATTATTTATAGGTGTTGCGAGGATATTGATTGTGCCTCAGTATGTAAAAGAGTGTTCTAAGAGAATTACTCAAAGATGAATGTGCTCTAAATAGAGCGAATTATTCCTCTACCCCTAAGCTGTTTAAATCTTGATTGAAGGATAATTTATCAGAGATGCAGTAAGATCTGGAGTATTATATTGGTAGTTGAACCAAGTAATTGCTAAGCTCCCGCTAGCCTGAGGGGTATGATTCTACATACATTGGTTCTTTCTGTCATATTCCTATGTGACGGTTAATTTCGTGTGTATCTTGACTGGACAATGGTGTTCTCAGATATTTGGGGTTTCCATGAGCATGCTTTTCATGAGATTCACATTTAAGTGCGTAAACTGAGTAAAGCAGATTGCCCACTCTGCTGTGGGTAGACCTCATCTAATTGGTTAAAGGCCTGCATAGAACAAAAAGGCTGACCCTCCCTGAGAAAAAGAGAATGCTCTCTTTCTACCAGATCATCTTCAGTCTGGGACATCAGCCTTTTTTCTGCCTTTGGACTTGAACTTGAACTGAAACATCAGTTGTTCCTGGGTCTCAGGCCTGCCACCCTGGGACTAGAATTGCACCGTCAGCTCTCCTGGTTCCCAGGCCTTTGCCCTCAGATTAGAACCAAAGCATCAGTTCTCCTGGGTCTCCAGCCAACTCCCCCTGCCGATCTTGTGATTTATTGGCCTCCATAATTGCATGAACCAAATTCCTCATAATATATTTCTTTCTCTACATATATACATCGTATTGGTTCTGTTTATCTGGAAAACCCTAATGCACTCTAAAATATTTTATCCATAATTTCAAACAGAGTCATAGGAATCATCCTCACTTCTTTGAGGTGATTCCTTGTCTTGTACTTAGAAATCCATGTATCTTCCTTGAGTTGTTTTATCAAACTCATCTCAAGTTTTTGCTAACCCATTTGGATAACAGAAAATGCACATGAGAATCTCTGTAACATTTTTAAGGTGCTGTCAAACTTTATGTAGTCAGAATCCTTAAATTGAACCTCAAAACATTATTTTAACTATTTTCAATGGAAATTTGTCTACATTGTATATATGCTACGGTTATACATTTTTACAGTTTAACTATAATTTATGCTTACCTGTCTTTATCTATTACTGCTGAAGATTTCACATTTTGGGCAAGACTCAATATTATTGTTAAGAATACTGCCAGGCGCAGTGGTTCATGCCTGTAATCCTGGTACTTTGGGAGGCTGAGGCAGGCAGATAGCTTGAGGTCAGGAGTTCGAAACCAGCCTGGCCAACATGGTAAAACCTTGCATCTACTAAAAAAAAATAGCTGGGTGTGGTGGCTCATGCCTGTAATCCTAGCCACTCAGGTGGCTGAGGCACATGAATCACGTGAATCCAGGAGGCAGAGGTTGTAATGAGCCTAGATCGTGCCACCGCACTCCAACCTGGACAATAGACTAAGACTCTGTCTCAAAAATATATATATATTAATTGGAGGCTGGGTGTAGTGTCTCATACCTGTAATCCCAGCACTTTAGGAGACTGAGGTGGGAGGATCACTTGAGGCCAGGAATTTGAGACCAGCCTAGGCAACATAGCAAGACCACATCTCTATTTTTTTAAAAAGTAAAAGAGTATAAATTGAGATACTGAGTGATAACACAATAATGTTCTCAGGGGCAAGTATAGGAATGGATCTTTGTCCCTACATAAAATGCTCCCAAACAACCCTTTGTATGTGTGCACTTGCACATGTAGGATTTCTGCTTTTTTTCCTGTGTCCTCTATCTCAAATAGTGGTCACAGTGCCCTTACCTGTAGTAAGTCTTTCTTTTTTAAAATTTATTACAGCTTCAAAATCACATATCTAAGCTTATTAGAACCAAGTATCAAACAAGAATACGTAAGTTCTGAGTGAGGGACTAAGGTATAAAATTCATCAACCCTCATGCATGGCGCTTATATAATATTTATTTCTGCAGTTCAGAGTAGTTTAAAAATAACTTCTGGTTCTCTCTTGTATTGTGTGAAGAGGAAGTTTGAGGCTGTGAGTGACGAGATTATGTGAAATCTGGAATTATTTCTCCATTAATAACCAAAGTGAGTTTCTCACCTTCACATCCAGGATTAGCAGGGGCGCTGCTTCCACAGCAGCATCTGCCGTCGCTGCGAGGGGACCAGCAGATGCACTGAAAGCAGCATTCTTTTGGTATCAAGAGAGAAGCCGGAGCAGGGTTTGGTTTATACGCCAGATATCTTGGCCACTTTTACTTATTTTTGATAATTATCTCATTCAGTGAATATTATTTCAAAGAAAACTGTTAAAAATGCTAGATTCAAAGAAGTCAGAAAGGAAACTGATGGGAGAATTCACCCCAGCAGTACTCCCTTTTGGAAAGATGAAGTGGAGAAATGGGAGTCCAGAGAAAGAACTGAAGGCTGTTTGTAGGAAGACAAAATCTGCAAGAAGCAGGAAGGATAGGCTTATTTTTTCTTATGCTCATTTGTCACTGGCTTCTCCTTTATCCTGGGAGGTACATTTGGCTCTTTGTTCCTGGTAAAAGATGTTCTTGGATCTTGCATGGTGGCACCATTCCAGTTGTAGCATCAGGAGGAAGCTGTGGGGTCACTGAGGTCAAAAGTAAAAGCTGCAATCAGAAAAAATGGGCTTCCTGGAATCTGTTGGACACCCTCCATCAGTGGCCCCGCAGGTCTTGTTCCCTTGGACTGCCAGGAACTGTGCTCCTGAGCTCTGCGCTCGGTGCCCAAACACCTCTTGAGAAGAGAATTTCTAGATTTCAATGTGCATAGAGATCATTCGGGAGCCCCATTGAAATACAGGTTCTGACTCAGTAGGTCTGGGCTGGGACTGGGATTTCTAACAAGCTTCCCAGTGATGCTCATATGAATTGCAAATGGGCCTCTCTGAGGAGCAATGATTTTGATTATTTCAACTGACTGATTATTTGAATTAGCTAGGAATCTTGAGAGGAAAGGAAATAGTAGTTATAAAATAAACCAAGTGATGAACTCCACAATGTTAGTGCTAAAGGGACAGAGAGAACATCCGAAAAAGGGAGGCCCAGGGAACTGTGTTTCCCCAGCACTCATCCCTAGTGAAGGGTAACAGTGCTGAGAGCCAGAGGCCAGGCCTCTTGATTTCCCATGCAAGACTTTCCAGGTCACTGTGTTGTTCCTTGTAATAAATGGGTCTGGAAAATACGGAAAGAGAGAAGACCCTGGAAGTGAAGAGAGAGGTGGAATAAAAACATGAGGGAGCCTCAAAAGAGGAGAAAAGCATGTAATCCCAGAACTTTGGGAGGCCAAGGTGAGCAGATCACGAGGTCAGGAGATCAAGACTATCCTGGCTAACATGGTGAAACCCTGCCTCTAAAAAAAATACAAAAAATTAGCCAGGCATGCTGGCGGGTGCCTGTAATCCCAGCTACTCGGGAGGCTGAGGCAGGAGAATGGCGTGAACCCCGGAGACAGAGCTTGCAGTGAGCCTCGATTGCGCCACTGCACTCCAGGCTGGGTGATAGAGCAAGACTCCATCTCAAAAAGTGACACGTGGCAGGAGTAAAAAAGTCTGGCTGCATGGATGGGGTCAGTAGGAAGTCCTCCAGTGACTGGAATTAAGGATATTGAAAGATCCTGACCCCAAACTTTCTTGCAGTTGATATTACAAGTCTGTAACCATTAAAACATGGACTTCGTTGAATCTCCTGACACCTTCCCACAGCCTCCATTAATTCCTAACTTCCCATTGGCAATGTCTCTTCCTCGTTATGAATGGCTCTCTTATGGTGAGGTTCTCTTCAACTGAACATTCCTGTGTTAGTACTGCTGCTACAACCCAATAGCACAACTGGATGGCTTACACAGCAAGCATCTATTTCTCACAGTTCTGGAGGCTGGTAAGTCCAAGATCAAGATGCCAGCAGATTCGGTGTCGGGTGAGGGTCCGCTTCCTGGCTTGTAGGTGACCAGCCTCTCTCTGTATTCTCATGTGGCAGAAAGAGGATGAGCAAGCTCTCTGGGAGTTCCTTTTATAAGGGTGCTGATCCATTCATGAGGGCTCCACCCTTATGACCTAAGCACCTTTCAAAGGCCTCGCCTCCTAATATCATGACCTTGAGGGGGTTAGCATTTCAGCATGTAAGTTCTAGGGGAACACAAACATTCAGGCCATCACAACTACTGAGAAATTTAATACCTAAGTCTTTATTATTTTGGCAAATACACGTAAAAGATGCTTATTTGGGAAAGACAGAAGCATCTTTGGCATGTTAGCAAAGGTAGAGGTCGAGGAGGGAAGCTGCAGAGCTGAGATGAGAAACAGGGAAGAATCTTGAAGGCAGCAAGACATTTTCACCAAAGAGGAAAAGGCAATGCATTTGCCTTGGTGCCAGGAACCCCAGAAAAGTAAAGAAGATACTCAAGCAGTGTCGCTCAGCAGAAAAATTAGAGGCAAAGCCGTGTGTTCCCTGTGTTGGTTCCTGCTCTGCTCTTCATGTGAGCATTGCAGCTCCTGAGCCTTGGGGCCCTAGAATATTCACCACAAAACTTACAGTCCAAGCTCAAATGGTGCCAGCACTATAAACACAGCATTCACATTCCCTTCACTGTGAAGACACATGAGGGTAATGAATCAAGGTGTTCTCTTCTCTCAGAATATTTGGCATTTGAGAGCACTTCGCATTTCTATCATTTACTTGTGTGCATAGACACCTACCTCCAAAACAAAAACACAGTTGGCCCTTGAACAATGTGCAGGTTAGGGATACCACTTCCCCACCTAGTCAAAAATCCATGTATAACTTTTGACTCCCCCAAAACTTAAATACTAACAGCCTAGTGTTGACCAGAAGCCTTACCAATAGCACATTCTGTGTGTTATATGTATTATATACTGTATTCTTACAGTAAGTGAGCTAGAGAAAAGAAAATGTTATTAAGAAAATCTTAAGGAAGAGAAAAAGTATTTACTGTTTGTTAAGTGGAAGTGGATCATCATAAAGGCCTTCACCATCGCTGAAGTAGGCTGAGGAGCAGGAGGAAGAGGAGGAGATTGATCTTGCTGTCTCAGGTGTGGCAGAAGTGGAAGAAAATTCAGCTATAGGTGGAACCATACGGTTCAAATCAGTGTGGCTCTAGGGTTAACTGCAATGATGACATATTAAAGCCATCACAAATTTTAAAGTAACTCATCCGTTTTTGTGCTTTATTAGCAAACAAGAATCTCCTCTTTCATTGTCCTTCCCTCTTTCCATCTCTCCTTACTTCTTTTTCTTTCTCCCTTCCTTCTTTTCTTCTTCCTACCTTCTTTTCTTTCATCCCTCCTTCTCCCCTTCCTTCCTTTTGTTCTTTCTTTTTTTGATTTATTTGGAGTTTAGAGAAAATCATACTCCTGTCAAAATTAACCTTGATTCTTGATAGGATAATAAGTCTTCTCTAGAAATTAAACGTTTACTAAGCAGAAACAACTTTGAAAGCAACTACCCATTTTTCAATGGAATCTACTTTCTGTTTTAGAGAAGTTCTTTTTCAGAATTAAGTGTCCTGCTAACTAAGCTCTCAGGCTATTTGTTGAAGTGAATGAAATTTCAAAGATTTTGCTTTGGCTTTTGTGTGGTTTATGCTTTCTAAATTTCCTTCACAAAGAATAGCCTGTAAAATTGTCTAGAAAGAGATCCCTTTGGGGAAATATTTATTCATATGAGTATTTTTATTCTAAAAACAAGAGCTTGATGTTTAATGAACAGTTTTGCTTAAGTGAAACCATAGAAACTCTTACAGAGCTGTGTTTATATTCTCTGAGATTCGTTGAATTTTCTAGAAGAAGGAAGTCTGTTAGAGAAAATCAGGATTATGATATGGGATCAGTGCTATGCCCTATATTTTCTATAAAGCCAGTGTGCATTGAATGCCATTATTTTCTCTAACTTAACCACCTAATGTGTATTTCTGTGTAGGGCCATGCAAACCTGCTTTTTCTCAGGTTACATGCTTAATTTGCTCAATTTTGGAAGCCAGCAAAGTGGAAGGAATAGGCATCTGGCATCAGACAAAACTGGATTTTCATCTGGTGTCTGCCATGACTGGCTATGTGACCTTGAGAAATATTCCGAAACTGACTGAGCCCCAGTTTCTACCTATAAAATCGGGGTAATAAAACCCCTCAGGCTTCTTGGGAAGAGTAAGTGAGATAAATGCAGTAAATATTGAAGAAAAGGAAGAATATAAAATATGAAGTGAGATGTACTATAAAATTAGAAGATCAAAAGAGAAGGAGCTATCATTCTTAGATTCAAATAGCTCAGACATTCTTAAGGAAGCTTGAGAAATTGTTTAATTATTATACTTATTTCTCTTACAAGTTTTCGGAAATGAAAATGACAACAAAATTAGAAAATATCTCTAAAATCTTGAGTTTGAACAGTCAAAAGCTCAACCAGAATTTTAAAGAGCAGTCATTTGTTATTTATGGAATATCTGATTTTGTGTTCCCCTGAATGCAGAGCTTGAGGCAAGGGTTTGAGTACAGGTATGTTAATTTGGAGGTGCAGTGGCAGAATTCTAAAGATGATCCTTCAAAATTTCCCATTCTAATTTCTGGAACTGTGAATGTGGTGAGATATAATGATAGGGATTATATTTACATTATATGGCCAAAGGGACTTTGCAGATGTGATTGAGTTACTAATCAGCTGTCTTTGAGTTAAACAAAAAGGAGATTGTCCAGGTAGGCTTAATCTAAGAAAGGAGTCCTTTAACAGCAGAAAGTTTTCTCCAGTTGATTGCAGAAGGGGAAGATAGTTTCAACACCCAGGATGGAACTGATATGCCATGACAGGTGTTGGAAATGGAGGGAGATGGGCAGAAAGGAGCTGAGAATGACCCCTTGGCTGATAGTCAGGAGATAGGCACCTCAGTCCCACCACTGAAAGGAACTGGATTCTGCTAACAAACTGGACGATCTTGGAAGCAGATTCTTCCCCAAAACCTCCAGAGAAGTGCCCAGCCTGGTGGAAACTTGATTTCAGCCTTGCAATATTCTAAGCTGAGAACCCAGTCAATCCCAATCAGACCTCTGACCTACAGAACAGGTAATGCATCTGATACAGGTAATAAACGGGTGGTAATCTGTAACACAGCAATAAAACTCTGATACGGGAGGTGATCTCAGGAAGCAGGAGTAAGGGAGTGGAAAGTGAAGAGGGAAAGAGGAAAGCTGATACAATATGCCTGATGGGAGGTTGTGGTTAGGAGCAATGACAGCTTGAGGATCCTGTGATCTCCAGGAAGCATGCAGAATGCCATCCAGAATTATCAGTCGAAAGCCATGAGACTACAGCATTTACCTGCTGGCTCCATCCAGCTCAGACCCCCACCCCTACTTAGGTTAGGGGGCCTTAATTACCTGTACTCAAAGGCTATCCTTGCAGCACAGTGTGAAAGTGTCCAGAGTGGACCCAGCAATCCCATTACTGGCTGTATACCCAAAGGAATGTAGATTGTTCTACCATGAACACACATGCATACATGTTTTCATTGCAGCACTATTCACAATGGCAAAGACATGGAATCGACCTAGATGCCCATCAGTGGTAGACTGGATTAAGGCAATGCAGCAACATGCAGTTTTTTTAAACTGAAGGCTGGACATACAAAATCAGTCTGAGTTTGCACAGAATGTTCTAGAAAGCTGCAGTTGAAAATAGAACTAGGTCAAAGTCTTATGAAAAGAGTGGTTAAAATAAAATAGTGATAAAAATAAATAAGAAGTAAAAATTCGAAAGAGTCAGATCTGAGCCTCAGAGAGAAGATGGGTCTCACTGAAAGGAGGCAAGTATGTGGACAGCAGGGTCAGAGTGGGCACTCCAGCCCCGTGATGCCAGTGCAGCATCTCTCCGCTGCCCCTGGAGCTTCAGCCTTGTAGGAAACGTTGTGTTAAACCGATGAACTCAAGGTGGGAACACAAATTAGTTCAGCCACTGGGGAAAGCAATTTGGCAGTTTCTCAAAGAACTTGAAACAGAATTGCCATTTGACCAAGCAATCCCATTACTGGCTATATACCCAAAGGAATGTAGATCGTTCTACTGTAAACACACATGCATACATATGTTCATTGCAGCGCTATTCAGAATGGCAAAGATATGGAATCAACCTAGATGCCCATCAATGGTGGACTGGATTAAGGCAATGTAGTACTTATAAACCATGGAATAATACACAGCCATAAAAAAGAATGAGGTCATGTTCTTTTGCAGCAACATGGATGGAGCTGGAGGCAATTATCCTAAGCAAACTAACACAGGAACAAAAAACAAATACCACATGTTCTCACTTATAAGCAGGAGCTAAGCATTCAGTACATATGGACACGAATAAGGGAACAACAGACACCGGGGCCTACTTGAGGGTGAAAGGTGGGAGATGGTGAGGATTGAAAAGCTACCTATCAGACACTACTCTTTATTACGTGGGTGGCAAAATAACCTGTACACCCAAAATTTTCCACCCACCTTTGGGACCACATTATTCTATGTATTATACCAAAGTGGAATACAAGGCTGTTTCCACCCTCTAAGTTCATTTCACACTTAAACATGTAGTGCTTTCAACTAGAAATAGATTTCAGGGTTACAGTGTATTAGCAAACCAAAATCATACAAAGCTTAGCATTATTCGCAAAGAATTAAATACCAGGATAGCCGGGAAAAGGTGCTATTGAGCTGATTACCTGTATTCTCAAGTTTGCGAGCTCTCCACAATTCATGTTGAGTCATCTAGAAACTTCTCAGCTTCTCCTGCCTTGTGGCATATCTCTCTGACTTGAGGAGTTGGAGGGGAATTGGAAAAGAATGGACAGAACAATCTGATCCCCAAATTTCTTCCCGACAAAGTCTAGCTTCTTGTGCCACATCAGTCATCCTAATCTACACCTATTTTTAAAGCAATAAGTCTGTTACTTCTCTTAATACTAAGCATTTAAACATCTCATCTTGAGCAATTGAACTTACATAGCAACTAAGACTTAATCAAGTTGCTGATAAAGCTTTATCTTTGCACCCTAGGGTGAGGTTGGCAAGCTTTCCTGAGCATCTTATCTTAAATTTGATTTCAATTTCAGTTTCAACAATTTAGACTTGTTTTTTCAGGTGCACCAATTACTCTTAAAATAATCTATTCACCATGCTGGGCCAGCATTCTCATTATATTTGAGCTTCATTCTAAGTACCTGGATTTATAACAAAGGAAAACAAGAAAGCGATAGTTCGCTTCACAAAAGATTGAACAAAGACAGCTTAAAATAGAGTTCCATTAAAATGACTTCAAACATTCTGCAACAAAGAACTTTCTGCAACACACCTAAAGCACTATATTTTATTAATTCAAAGGCAATTCTTTTTAATGTTTTGGCAACTATGAAATTGGGTTGTATCTTACATTGATGTTGGCCAGGGAGCATTTGTAATGTACAGATCTTTGTCTGTATATACACAAACATAAAAAATTCCAGCATCAAAACTTGCAGAGTGATTAAGTCTGACACGGCCACCACTTTCTCCTACTGCCCTCCCCTTTTGAGAGCTCACTCCAGGTACAGGGGCCTGTATGAGGTTCTAGGTTTGGTTGTGCATCTTTGTACTGTCAATTCAGTATGCTTGGAATGCATCTTCCTCCAATATCATTATAATCATCATTCTTATTCCAGTTGTGAACCCTGAAAATTTGAGACAGGTCTCAGTTAATTTAGAAAGTTTATTTTGCCAAGGTTGAGGACACACACCCATTGCAGCCTCAGGAAGGCCTGATAACAGGTGCCCAAGGCGATTGGGGCACAGTTTGGTTTTATACATTTTAAGAAGACATGAGACATCAGTCAATATATGTAAGAAGTACATTGGTTCCATCCAGAAAGGTGGGGACGACTTGAAGCAGGAAGAGGACTTCCAGATCACTGATAGGTTGTGTTGAGTTTCTGATAAGCCTTTCCAGATCAGAATATGCATCTGTCTCAGTGAGCAGAGTGACTCTGAATAGAAATCAGGGATAGACTTGCCTTGAGGAGTTCCCAACTTGAATTTTCCCTTTAGCTTAGTGATTTTGGGGGCCCAGGATATTCTCCTTTCACACAATCTCAGCCTAAAATGTCTACTTAAACACATAACCTAAAGTAGCTGTCCAGTCTAGTCATTACATATCTGCACTCGCTCACCACTATCTGAAATTTTCCTTGCTAGTTACTGATTGATTGACTGACTGACTGATTGATTGACTGATTATCTGCGCTTCCCAGAATACAAGCTCCTGCTGAGTTATTCTGCCTGCCTTCATCACTGCTGTATTCCTAAGACCGAGAGCAATGCCTCGCACATGTTGGTGCTTCACAAACACATGTGGAAAGTAAGAATATATGTCAACTTTATTTTAATTCACATAATACATAATACGGGTGTTACCAAGACCAGTTTTGTTTTAATACTTAATTTTATTGAGCCAAAGGAAAAAAAAGGAGGAAACACAATTGAGCAGACCTGGCTGGTGTGGCAACGGTGTGTTGTGTTAGATGTCAGGGGAGAAACCCCTTGATATGGTTGGCTGTGTCCCCACCCAAATCTCATCTTGAATTGTAATCTAAATTGTAATCCCCACGTGTGGAGGGAGGGACCTGGTAGGAGGTGATTGGATCATGGGGCAGTTTCTTCCATGCTGTTCTCATGATAGTGAGTGAGTTCTCGTGAGATCTGGCTGTTTGATAAGTGTCTGGCACTTCCTCCTTCTCTGTTTCCTGCTGCCATGTAAGACTTGCCTTGCTTTCCTGTCACCTACCACCATGATTGTAAGTTTCCTGAGGCCTCTTCAGCTATGCAGAGTGTGGGTCAATTAAACCTCTTTTGTTTATAAATTACTCCGTCTCGGGTAGCATATAGCAGTGTGAAAATGGACTAATATATCCCTCACCATTTCCAGTTTTTAAGGCTCTTAATGCCAGTTTCTCTGCTCTCTCTGCTTCATGGAAAGCAAATCTGTGTCTCTTTGTTTCATGTCTCAAGAAATAATCAGAAGTGAGCAAAATTCCTGCACACACATTTATTTATGAGTACAAATGGTTTTGAATAAATAAACATACACACATTAAGGGAGCAATTTCCTAATCCCACCCAATGACTGTGGAAGAAATGGAATGATTCCGAACAGTTCTATGGACCAGACCCACTTTTGGAAACAGTTGAGTTCTATGTGCAGATCTGAGTCAATGCCTGGGTCATTGCCTTGGAAAGTACAGAGTTCTATTTCTTATCACCATATCATGGAGCCACATTCCCCCAATTTCCTCTTTTGGGACAAAGGATATCCTTATGTTTATATATAATGATCCATTAATCACTGAATAAATAAGTTTCCTTTTTTTCCAGAAGCTCTTTATTGTATGCCAATTTAAGGGAATTGTAAAAGCCACATGTTAAAATTACAAATCTTAAAAACAGACAGGAAATCAATATTTCCCCTGGTCCAGAGAATGTGGCTTCAGAAATGTACATTACCATGTCTCTTTTGAGTCCTGAGAAGCTGAGGTTAAAGAGCCTTAGGGTCACCCATCTGTGAGGAGTGGAGCTGGCAGCGAGGTCACCTGTCTCATACTTCTCTGTTCTTTCTAATTCTTTCCCAGCTGGTCCATATTTAGCCCAGATCTCATCATTTACACATCTCATTTTTAAAACTGAGGCAAAAGTACCTCTGCCATTAACCAATACCGAGTTATTCAGTATCAGGTTTTTTTTAATTTTGTTTTTTGTTTGTTTGTTTGTTTGTTTTGAGACAGGGTCTCACTCTGTCATGCAGAGTCATGATCATGGCTCACTGCAGCCTCAACCTCCCAAGCTCAGTTGATCCTCCCCACTCAGTCTCTTGAGTAGCTGGGACTTCATGCGCTCACCACCGTGCCCAGCTAACTTTTTTTTTTTTTTGTATTTTTTGTAGAGATGGGATCTTGTTATGTTGCCCAGGCTGGTCTCAAACTTCTGGGCTCAAGCAATCCTCCTGCCTCAGCTTCTCAAAGTGCTGGGATTACAGGCATCAGCCACCCTGCCTGGTCTTCTTTAGTTTCTATACTCACCAAATGCTTATTGTAAGCACCATGGTGATTTTCCTTTGTCTAGCTGGTTTACTGTTTTCACAGTATTGTCAGCTGAAATGTTGTCACTGAATCCTTAAGAATGCCACAGGCGATGAAAGAAAGAATGCAAAGTATGGCTCAGAGGGGTGGTCACCAGAAAGAAATATGGAAGACTCTGACCCTGACTCTGACCCACAGAAAGAGACCAAGACACACAATTACCAAATGCAGAGAAAAAAAAAATGAACTGGAAGAAAAAGCATCAGATAGTTCACAGCAGAAATACACAATGTTGGAAAAAATGCTGTTAGCTAAATGAAGCAAAGAGTAGGTGAGGCAGAGAGAGTGCTGTGAGTGGGTGCATTAGAGGAAAGGAGAGACGGCTGTCAGGGAGTGGGTGACAGGTGAGAGGAACATGAAGCCCAGGTGGCAGAGCAAGTTGGCAGAGGGAGCCAGGTGAGGAAGTGAGCAATTTGCAGGGGTCAGACAGGCCAGGCGTTGATGAGGCAAGTATAGGTGAGAGGCATTCAGAAACCACTGCTCAGTCGATCAGTCTTTTCTGTTGCTTCAGGATCTAGCTTCAGTATCATGTAGAGCTAGTGGGGATGAAATTAGGTAAAACCAATTCAGTCCTCATAATCGTACTCCTTATAATCAGCATCTACTTAGAGTCCAAATTGTATTGTCATAACGAATAGCATTTGTTTTCCAACATTAGTACTTTTTAATGAAGTCAGGTTAAGTCGGTAAGTAAACGGAGAGTTGTCTGTACAAATGTACTGGTTTTCCTTGAAGACAAGTATTTATGAAAGCGGGAAGAGCTTACTGACGTCATCTCTGCTTTACAAAAGCAAAATATCAGTAAAAATGGACTGTAGTGGATAATTTGATTATTTCAGTTTGGTGTAGTCAGTATGGAAATGTTTATAGTTGCCTAAAATCTATAGAAACAAATAATTTTCTCAGTAAAGACTGATCAGTTAAGAGCTTCTCTTTCTTGTGAGGAAATTACAATTCAATGTAATCAGTCAGATGAGTTTGGGAAAAGAAGAGGAAGCATTTTCCCTTTGAGAGTCAGAAAATAGTGCCACCTGCTGGTGTTCATGTAAAACTTCATTTCTTTCCTTAAAAAGAGGGCATAAGGAGTAATTTAAAAATATATCTATATTAAATGTAAACGTTTAAAAAGTAAAGCATAGAGCATATTTTAAAATCAAGTATAACTAAATAACACATGACCAAAAATCGTGGGCTATACCCACACTCTTCTTCCCCCCCTTCCCATATTCTGTTCTCCAGAGATAATCTCTTTTAACGTTTTTAACTGTGTTTTCTTATGTTTAGCTTTATACATCATTTTGGTAATAAACTTAGACTGCTGCTTTTGAACTATAAATTTTAGACATTATCTATGGATTTCTTGTTATTATAAATGACTATATTCCTTTTCCCCTACCCCCATCAAATTAAATATTCACTTTAATTTGTATTTAAAGCCAGCCAGGGTTTATATGACCACATTGTGACATTACAGAATTTATTTATTACCTTTCTTTTACTCCTTGCTTTTCCATAATTGCTTCTTTCTTTTCACTTGTGTAATTTCCTGTTAAGGTCATATTAATTTTTTCCCATTGACTCTATCATAGTCCTGTTAGTAGTTTTTCTCCAAATACATATATTTGGAGAAAAGATATTGTATCGTTGCTAGAAAAAGATATTCCATCAATGATAGAAGATGTTCTGTTATTTCCATTCTTTTCTGGAGACCACTCTTCTTCTGGAACCTTCCCTCTACCTGCTCAAGGCAGGTCCTGTTGCTCTTGTGCCAACTCACTTATCTGTCATCTTGAGATCGCTCTTCACCACCTTCCTGCAGTTCCCTCCTGAACCACGTTTTCCTCTTCTTTGAAGCATGTCCTCCCATAACTTATAAAAAAGTGAGGCATGAGATGTGAGTTTCTTTGAGTCCTTGTAAGAATGAATATGTAATTATTCCACCATTACAATTGATTGACATTTTGCTGGGCGTGCAATCACTAGTTGAAAAAAATCTCCCCAGGATTTTGAAGAAACCCTACCATTTTTTTTTTCTATTCGTGATACTATATTCAATGGCTTTCTGTTTCCTGTTGCTTCAAAAGGGATTTTTTTTTTTCTTCGTTGGATATACTTAGCACCTCTCTTCCCATGTTCTGAAATGTCGGTTTGATTTTCTTTGTGCTGGCTCTTTTCCTATTAATTCTCCTGAGCACTTGATGGGTTCTTTGATCGGAGGACTCATGCTATTCCATCCTAGAAAATGTTCTTGTATTCTTTTATTAATTTTCTCCCTACATTTCCCTTGCACTTTCTTTTCATAATTCCCATGGATGTTGTATTAGACCTCTTATATTGATCTTCTAATGTTCTCTTCTTCTAATTCCTGTTTTCCATGTTTTATCCTTTTGTTTTTTTCTCTGGGAATGTGCTATGTCTTTATCTTTTAATTCTTCTACCTTTTTTAAAACTTTGACTACCATACGTATTTTTAATTTCCAGGAGCTCTATTTATTCTCCTTGAGTTTCTATTTAGTTGCATGCTATTCATAATATGTAGATGCAATATCTTCATATGTTTATTTGAGGGTATCATAGTAGTTTTCTTAAATGTTTTCTTCTGAGTCTTGCATTCGTCAGGCTTATTAACTTTTGGATTTCACTTCAAGGTCGCTAGGCAGTGAGAGTCAGTTTCTTTGGAGAATTCCTAAATGTTTAATGTCTCAATCTTTTCTCTTGGTCATTCAGTTTCTCTAGAGACAAACCTATCAGTTTCTGACATGTCGTAGGCAGCTGTCATTTGTAGATAAGGACAGGAAAAGAGGTTTGTAAAATCTCCTCAGTGCAATATGAAAATTTTCATTTACTTCTATTATTTTGAGATTTTGCCCCACCTTTTTTCCTTACCATATCTGGTTTTTCCTTATTTGAGAGCCTTGCTAGTGACCTGTACAAAGTGTTCCTGCCCCCTGCAAGGTAGAGGTGGGTTTGGAAGGTATCTAGGATGTAACTATTCATAAACAAACTTTCAATCAGTCCTTCATTTTTGGTCAGAACCTCACCGTACCTTCTTGGTACCTGGGTGTCAAATCCTAAGGTTTTCACACGTCTATAAAACACATAAGCTAACTACTCTCTGCATGCTTATTTATAGATAAAGTAATAGCCCTTTTCGTTCATCTAAGAGAATTCCCACCACATTTCCGTCCATACCTATCTTCAATAGATCTATTTAAACCTCATGTCCATTGCTATGCACTCTTGCCCTTTTTCTTTGCTCTTGTGGGATTATATCTCTAAATCTATCTCTGTCTCCATCTCTATCTTTATCTGTAGCTCAGTCTAGTTCTATGTCCGTATCTACCTATTCTTTGCCACTTTACCGGCAGGCCAGCAATGAAGGATTTATACATATATCTACCCATCAAGTTTAACCAGAACCATTTCCTAAAACTAAATCAGATTAGTCATCACCCTGATTCAAACCTTGTAGTGGTTTTGCAGTCAATTAACCCACAGCCCTTTCCCTGCCTACCTCTCTGGCCTCATCTTTGCCACTCCCTTTAAAAAAAATCTACTACTAGCTTGAGCCCAGGAGTTTGAGACCAACTGAAGCAACATAGGGAGACCCCCATCTCTACAAAAAATAAAAAATTAGCCAGGCAGGCATGGTGATGTGCACCTATAGTCCCAGCTACTCAGAGAGCTGAGGCAGGAGGATTGATTGAGCCCAGGAGTTTGAGGCTGCTGCAGTGAACCATGATCACACCACTGCACTCCAGCATGGGCGACAGAGCAAGACCCTGTCTCAAAAAAAGAAGAAGAAAAAATAAAATCTGCTACTGGAATCTTAAAACTGGAAGTGGCCTTAAAGTTTAGCCAGTTGAGTTGTTTTTAAACTCTGCCTTGCTGGTACCCAGAGATTTCGTAGAGATGCCAGACTCACTGCTGAAAGTTGTGGGTTGTGGGGGGTTGTGGTGGGGTGGTTACGGAAGTGGACAAACAGGCATACTCTGGCGTTTTCCCTCAGTTTAGTCTGAACAGCTCCGATTTTATCAGTTTTATAAGCCAAATCTCTGCATAAAAAAGCTGCAGCTGCAGTAAAATTAAAAGCACAAAAACCATCCATCCGAAGCACTTACGTTAAACATGAGCAATCTGGAGCCCAGGGAGGTGGTAAGATGACCTCCGCATTCACGGTCAGGTGGGACAGCGCCAGGGCGCTCAGTATGTCATTTGCTCTGTGATGCTGCCCACAAAAGAATCCAGCGGATGATGTGGGCCGTCCAAGCCTGCGTTGGAACAGAAGAGGCACATTTATGTCTCGATATGTTCACATAAGAGAACTTTTATCCATCACCTGCCATGCCAGCCACTGTTCTAGAATACAGGGATGGAGCAGTGAACACCGCACACATGGTGATACACCCACCTCAGGCTCCCAAAGTGCTGGGGTGAGCACAAGGTGTGAGCCACTGCGCCAGGGCATTTTTTTTTTTTTTTTTATTTTAAGAAAAACAGGCTGGGTGTGGAGTCTCACACCTGTAATCTCAGCACTTTGGGAGGCCAAGGCAGGCAGATCACCTGACGTCAGGAGTTCAAGACCAGCCTGGCCAACGTGGCGAAACCCCATGTCTACTAAAACAACAAAAATTAGCCGGATGCGGTGGCACACGCCTATAGAATTAATAATGGTGTAGGGCTTATCAATGGACCAAACCTGGCCCACTACTGCTTTTTGTAAATAAAGTTCTAATGGAACACAGCCTTGCTCATTTATTTATGGATTGTCTATGACTGCTTTTGCAACTATAAGTCATTGCATCAAAAATTGAAATTTAGGCCAGTTGTGGTGGTCCATACCAGTAATCCCAGCACTTTGGGAGGCTGAGGCAGGCAGTGGATGGCTTAAACTCAGGAGCTTGAGAAACTGGGCCAAATTGTGAAACCCCATCTGTACCTAAAATAAAAAGTAAAATAATAAAAATAATTAACCAGGTGTGGTACCCTGCACCTGTGGTCCCAGCCACTCAGGAGGCTGAGGTGGGAGGATCTCTCGAGCCCAGGAAGCAGAGGTTGCAGTGAGCCAGGATTGTGCCCCTATACTCTAGCCTGGGTGGCAGAGGGAGACCCCGTCTCAAAAAGCAAACAAACAAAAAACCAAAACACCATACATGCTGAAATTTAGACCCTCAAAGCCTAAAATATCTGATTATTTACAGGAGAAGTTTGTTACATGCACAACCTGAATGTATTCCACGAAACAAATGGTGAATGGAAGAAGACGACTCTCGTAAAATTCAGAAATAGTTACGACTAATCTATGATGTTAGCAGTCAGAATAATGAATACTTTTGGAGTAAGATAGTGATACTGCAGGGTGTGCCGAGGGTTTCTGAGGAGCTGAGACTATTCCATTTTTTACGTGAATGCTGGTTACACAGTTGGGTTAAATTTGGGACTTTGTTGGGTCATACATTGCATAAGATTTGTCCAGTTTCAGTATTATGTTTTAAGTTTACTTTTAAAACTCATTTGTTAAGGTAAGGCATAAAATCTCTTCTGCAGTATGAAACATGGAAGGAGAGAAATTGCATTGAAGGATGAATTAAATATCAGGAATGTAGGTTTCCCAGAAGTATTTACTCTTGCTTATAGGATTTCTTTCTTTTATGTTTTCTTTCTTTCTTTCTTTCTTTCTTTCTTTCTTTCTTTCTTTCTTTCTTTCTTTCTTTCTTTCTTTCTTTCTTTCTTTCTCTCTCTCTCTTTCTTTCTTTCTCTCTCTCTCTCTTGCTTACTTTCTTCCTTGCTTTCTTTCCTTCCTACCTTTCTTTCCTCTTCCCTCCCTCCCTTTTTCTTTCTTTCCTTCTTTTCTTTTCTTCCTTCCTCTTTCCTTTCTTCACTTTTTTCCCTCCTTCTTTCCTCCCTCCCTCCCTCCCTTCCTTATCCCTTTCTTTCTTTATTGTCCTTTCTTTCTTTTCTTCCTTCTTTCTTTCTCTCTTTCTTCCTCCTTCCTTCTTCTCTTTCTTTCCTTCCTTCCCTCCCTCCTTCCTTCTCTCCCTCCCTTCCTTCCTTCTCTCTCTCTTTCCCTCCCTCCCCCCCTCTCTCTCTCTTTCTGTCTTTCTCTGTTTCTCTCTTTCCCTCTCTCCCTCCCTCCCTCCCTTCCTTCCTTCCTTCCTTCCTTCCTTCCTCCCTTCCTCCCTTCCTTCCTTCCCTCCTTCCTTCCCTTTCTTGTATTTGAGGTACTAGGCATATAAATCTATTATGAGAAAGAAAAAAGTAAACATTTCAGAAAGCTCAATAATTCTTTGAGGCTATTTAAATAACATATAATAAATTAACAACCCAAGGCACATGTATTGTAATATAAAGAGTATTGCAACTTCTAAAGCTCTCTGAAGTTACTTTTATGGAAAATCTCAGCACATCTATTAAAATGTAATCTTTCTTTCATGCAGAACAGTGAGTTCATGAGCTGCCAAGCAAGCTTTTATGTGTTTCTGCAAATGGATTTGGTATACTCTGGGAGGTTAAATTTATATCAAAGTAGGGATTAGATGTTTCCTGAGGTTATAGTATTAGGGAAGTGGTTTAACTCCTTAGGTAAGCTTGGTAAATGATTTCCCTAAATCATTAGCAAAAAGAAGAAAACATTCATGCTTTCAATTTTTTGCTCCCCTTGCTTCCATTCAGTCTTCTAATCTCTTTTCTTTAAAGTGCTTTTCTTCTTTTTATTAAATTTTCTTCTGAGACTACCACTTAACTGTTTCACAGTTTTCACAGTGTGATTTCATTTGTGCATATAAGACTTTCTTTTTTCTTTTTTAAGCAAAAGGGTCTTGCTCTGTTGCCCAGGCTGGAGTACAGTGGTTCAATCACAGCTCACTGCGGCCCCTACTTCCTGGGCTCAAGCAATCCTCCTGCTTCAGCCTCCTGAATAACTGGGGCTACAGGCATGCACCACCATGCCTGGCTAATTTTTTAATTTTTATTTTTGCAGAGATAGGGTCTCACTATGTTGTCCAGGCTGGTCTTAAACTACTGGGCTCAAGTGATCCTCCTGCCTTGGCCTCCCTCAGTGCTGGTTTTATAGGCATGAGCCACTGCACCTGGCCAGAAAATGAAAATATTTTTCATGTTACATTAGCATGTATTTCGGGAATTCTAATTTAATCACTCATTCAAGGAGGAAGAGACCAAAGCTTGGGAAATGCCAGTCAGAAGCATAAGGCTGCTACTTGGCCTTGGGAAGAAGTTAGGTAACTCACCATAATCACCCATCCAGCCTTCTATTGCTACTGTTTGGCTGAGCCAAGGACATAGCTCCTGTCTTCAGAGGTGTCCTAGCATAAGCTGGATGACCACTAGGGGCAATGTCATAGACCAATGGACAGTCCAATAGAACTATAATGTCAACCACAAACGAGCCACATATGTAACTTTGCATTTTCTAGAAGCCACATTAAAAACAGAGAAATAAATAGGTAAACTTAATTTTAATAATATGTTTTAACTCAACATATCTAAAATGTTATTTCAGTCTATAATGAACATAAAATAATTGAGATCATTTGTATCATTTTCTCCATAGTGAGACTATGAAAGCTGATGTATATTTTAGACTTGGCTCACATCTTATCTTTGACTAGACTCACTTCAAGTGCTCAGTAGTCACTTCTGGCTAGCAGATGCTGTGTTGGACAGCACAGCTGTAGATTTCAACACCGGGAGAAAAAGTGAGACCCACCACAGGACTTATAAAATCCCTTCCAGACAAGATTATCTAATCCTATCTACTTTGAATATGGGGCTATTGTTTTTGTGGTTCTAATTGTATTTTGTTAAGAGAACAAAGTCTTTATTTCCTTGGTCATACGGACTGTCATTGTTCATTTTGTGTTACTGTCACAGAATACTACAGAGCGTGTACTTTATAAAGAAAATAAATTTATTTTCTTTCTCATACTGGAAGCTGAAAGGCCAATATCAAGGTGCAGGCATCTGGCAAGGAACTTCTTGCTGTGTCTTCCCATGGCAGAAGGTGGAATGGCCAGAGAGCCTAAGAGAGTTAAAAAGCAAGAGAGGGTTGAACTCACTTTGATAACAAACCCACTTCTGTGGTAACGACATTAATCTATTCATAAAGGCTCTGCCCTCTGCCCTCATGGCCTAATCACCTCTTAAAATTCCCACCTCTCAACGCTGTTGCACTGGTGACAGTTAAGTTTTCAACACATAAACTTTGGGGAACACATTCAAAACATAGCGTTCCACCCCTAGCCCCACACATTTGTCCTTCTCACATGCAAAATGCATTCATTCTATCCCAGTAGCCCCCCAAAGTCTTAACTCATTCCAACATCGATTTAAAAGCCCAAAGTCCAAAGTTTCATCTAGCTCAGATATGGGTGAGACTTAAGGCACCATTCATCCCAAGGCAAATTCCCTCTAGCATTGAGCCTGGTACATCAAAATAATGAGTTATCTCTACTGTAAAATGCAGTGGTGAGATAGGTGTAGGATAGACATTCCCATTTCATAAGGGAAGAATAGGTGAGAAGAAAGGGGTAACTGGCCCCAAGTAAATATGAAAATACGAAAGAGAAAACAAGTCTTGAAGCTCCAGAAGAGTCTGCTTTGACTCCATGTGCCATGTTCTGGGCACACTGGAATAGAGGTTGGACCCGTAAGGCCCATACTACCCAGCAGCGCTGGCAGATTGGAGTCTCTTGCTGTGCCTGCAGTTCTCCAAGGCAGTTCTGGGGTTGTGGGAGTGGTCTCACTCCCATGGCTCTACAGGGATTGTCCTGTGGGACTGTCTGTGGGGGCTCTGACCCCACAGTTGCACTGGGCATTGCCCTCATAGGGGCTTTCTGTGGTGACTCTGACCCTATGACAAGTCTTACCCTGGGTCCCCAGGCTGTCTGTGGCATCCTTTGAAATGTAGGCACAGGAAACCATGCCCCCAAGGCTCTTGCATTCTGCACGCCTGCAGAATTAGCACCATGTGGACACTGCCAAGATTTATGACTCGTACCTTCCAGAGTGACAGGTTGAGCTACATTGGAATCTACTTGAGTCACAGCCAGGGTGGCTGAGGAGCACTGCACGGGAATGTGGAAGCAAAGCTCCAAGGTGGCTCTGGGCAGTGAACTCACAGAGGGTACCCTGGTCTGTCCCCCAAAATCATTCTACCCTCCTAGAGCTCTGGGCCTGTGATGGCAGGGGCAGCCCTGAAAGTCTTTGAAATGCCTTTGGAGTCATCCTCCCATTGTCTTGATGATCCCTTCTATCCATCTGAATCTCCTTCGCACCCCCTTGGTTTGCTCTCCTGAGCACACATTTTCATTCTTTACGTGGCCAGGCTGAAAACTCCGTTCTGCTGCCCTTTTAATTATAAAATCCATCTTTAAGTTATTTCTTTCCTCTTCTGTCTTACTGTATGAGGTTAAAAGTAGCAATGCATCCCATCCCCTTGGGAATGTTACCTCATACCTGATCAGGCCACTGACCTAAACTACTGGGCTTCCAATTACGTATACACTTATGAGTGAGACAGACACTTTGAGAGACGAGGTTGTGGCAGGTTTCACTCTGTCAGCCACTTCTCTGAATGGCAAGAGCTCAGGCTGTGATGGGCCTTGGAGCTTTGAAACATCCCTCCTTCCCCTTCCCACCATCACATTGCTACTACCCTCTAGCATCAAGGAACCTTATGGCCTTCACGGATTTCCCCCACTGTCTTGGTCAATCTACCTTCTCTGGAGAATCGCTCCTATGAAAGTACATCTCAAAATTTTATAATTAGGCTTTACTTTTCTCAGAGCCCTACTTCCATCCTAACTGAGCAATTGGGAACCCACTCACTATGTGGTTAGCATGCCTGGTCTATCAAGTGTATTCTCTGGGAAATCTGTTTGCTATTTTCCCCATCTTTAACCATTGTGAACCAAAAGAGAAAAAAAGTCATATGTCAGTAAACCATGTGATTCCTGAAATTGTGCTTTGATGTCTACTTATTTTAATCTTGTAGAATACAATTCTACTGCCTTTATAATCAGATTATAAAATAACAGATATTACCAAAAATGACAGATGTTACTGAGAAATAAAGGTTGAAATGACAAATTTTATGGGATGTATATTTGAATACATTTTTTAAAAAATTTATGATAAAAATTTTTAAATTTTATCCCCGTGAAATCTGCTCTCTTAACCATTTCTAAGTGTGCAGTTCAGTGGTGTTGAGTATATTCATATTGCTATGCAACCCATCTCCAGAACTCCTCATCTTGAAAAACTGAAAATTTATACACATTGAACTAACAGTTTCCCATTCCCCTCCTTACCTGCCCCACCCAGCCAGCCCCTGGCAACCACCATTCTACTTTCTGTTTCTAGTAATTTGGTGATTCTAGATGCCTCATGTGAGTGGAATTGTACAGTGTTTGTGTTTCTGTGACTTATTTTACCCAAAGTAATGTTTTAAAGGTTTATCCATGTCATAGCATATGTCAGAATTTCCTTCATTTTTAAGGGTATTTTACCACAAATTAAAGTTAGGGGGTGGGGCAGAAGGACTGGATAGCATGGGAAAACCAGTGAATCAGTCATTCCATCTTAATGGCTTATAATAGAAACTTATTAAGCCATATGAAGTGGAAGAAAAATAGTATCCCATCTTTTCTACTTAGCTCTTAGCTAATGGATCCCTGTAGAAAAAGATAGATTAACAAGAGAAAAATAAACAAGCTTATTAAAATGTATATATCATATTCACATGAGAGATACTCAGAAAATGAGTAATTATCAAACAGGTGGCTTAGAACTCCAGCTTATATAGCAACTTCAACAACGAACAACGAATGTTTTAGAATTGTGACAAGACAAAGGAAAGGGACTTTGAGCCTCTAGGGGCAACTAAATGGTAGATAAAGGTGAATTAGTAAAGCTCGCTATGTAAATTTCACTGGGTGGTCTCCAGGCTGATAAGGATCTAAAGGTGTCTCTGGTACTTAACCTTTGGGAAGGAGGGATACCCTTGTAAATTTATATCCTGCTTTTAGACAGATAGAAGGAGGGCAGAGAGTTTTTCCCGTGTCTGTTTCTTCTCAGTGCCTTCAACTCAAAATAATCTTTATGCTAAAAAGTTATATTTTGAAGCAGTATATTCTGGTCTTTTACACATAAAAAGGAATAGAACACTGATACATACAAAATATGGGTGAGCCGCAAAAACATTCTGTTAAGTGAAAGAAGCCAAACATAAAAGGCCACATGCTGTATGATTCCGTTTATATAAAATATTCAGAATAAGCAAGTCCTGAAGACAGCAGATTGGTGATTACCAAGGTATGGGGCAGGGGTGAAATGGGAAGTGCCTGCTTAATGGATATGGGGACTGTTTAATGGTATAAGGGTTTCTTTTTGAGGTGATGAAAGTGCCCTGGGATTAGATTGTGGTGATAGTTGCACAACTTTGTGAATAGACTTAAAAAATCACTGAAGTGTACACTTTTTAAAGGATGAATTTTTATGGTATGCAGATTATATGCTAATTTTAAAAATGGTGTGATGGAAAAAATAGGGACATAAAGGAGACAGAGAAAGAGTTGACATAGGGCATGGTTAGGATTCTGATTGCTTCGTTTGCTTTCCCTACTACTAACAGATACAGGCAGGAGGCAGACAAATTCCTAGGCAGATAAAGGTCCTCAGTGAAACCCAACCTTCAAGCTAAAAGACAGCATGATGCCTGAAAACCGGGCTGCCAGTTCCAGGTAGAGTCCACAACCCCGAGTGAGACTGTCCTTGGTGCCTTTTAGCCAATCAAATGGTGCTTTTTTCTTTTATTATTTTTTATTTTATTTTATTTTTTAAATTATACTTTAAGTTCTAGGGTACATGTGCACAACATGCAGGTTTGTTACGTATGTATACATATGCCATGTTGGTGTGCTGCACCCATTAACTCGTCATTTACATTAGTTGTGTCTCCTAATGCTATCCCTCCCCACTCCCCTAAGCCCCCGAAAGCCTTCGACAGGCCCCGGTGTGTGATGTTCTCCTTCCTTTGTCCAAGTGTTCTCATTGTTCAATTCCCACCTGTGAGTGAGAACATGTAGTGTTTGCTTTTCTGTCCTTGTGATAGTTTGCTCAGAATGATAGTTTCCAGCTTCATCCATGTCCCTACAAAGGACAGGAACTCATCCTTTTTTATGGCTGCATGGTATTCCATGGTGTATATGTGCCACATTTTCTTAATCCAGTCTATCATTGATGGACATTTCAGTTGGTTCCAGGTCTTTGCTATTGTGAATAATGCCACAATAAACATACGTGTGCATGTGTCTTTATAGTAGCATGATTTATAATCCTTTGGGTATATCCCCAGTAATGGGATAGCTGGGTCAAATGGTATTTCTAGTTTTAGATCCTTGAGGAATCGCTACATTGTGTTCCACAATGGTTGAACTAGTTTACAGTCCCACCAACAGCGTAAAAGCATTCCTATTTCTCCACATCCTCTCCAGCACCTGTTGTTTCCTGACTTTTTGATGATCGTCATTCTAACTGGTGTGAGATGGTATCTCATTGTGGTTTTGATTTGCATTTCTCTGATGGCGAGTGATGATGAGCATTTTTTCATGTGTCTGTTGGCTGCATAAATGTCTTCTTTTGAGAAGTGTCTGTTCATATCCTTCGCCCACTTTGTAATGGGGTTGTTTGATTTTTTCTTGTAAATTTCTTTAAGTTCTTTGTAGATTCTGGATATTAACCCTTTGTCAGATGGGTAGGTTACAAAAATTTTCTCCCCAAATGGTGCTTTTTTCAGGTCTGCCTATGGACCAATCAGTATGCACTCCCCGATTCTGAGCCCATAAAACCCTCAGAGTCAGCCACACACTGGGACTATCTGCCTTCAGGCTCCCTCTCACACAGAGGGCTACCCACTTTGGGTCCCCTCTTGTTTTGAGAGCTTTTATGTCACCCAAGATAATTCTTCCCCACCTTGCCCACTCTCTGGTGTCTGTATGGCTCATTTCTCCTGGATGCATGATAAGAACCCAGAGCCCACTGAATGGCAGGTGTGAAAAGAGCTGTAGCGCTGTAGCCCTCCCACCCTCCACTGGTGCCAGATGGCTTCCCCATGTGACAGGAAGTGGTGGCAGCAGAACTTGGCAAGCCAAGGAGCCATGGGCCTGAGCAGGGCGGCAGGACCAAACAAGCTGGGACATGACCTGATTCGCCGAAGCTTGCAGATGACAGGAATGAATGAGCCGTAACATAAATGAGCTGTAATGCCTCCTGAGAGCTCAGAGCCCAGGACTCCCCAAGCAAAAGGCTGTAACACCCCTTGGGGCTCTGTGGTTGCTGGCATCTTCAAGCTTTCAGGCACTGCTGCATCTCCCTCATCCAGACATTGGTGCCTAAGGCAGAAGATATTGAAGGCAGCATGCAGACCAGTTGCAGGCTGAGTGAAGAGCTGGTGGGCATGGGATCCAGGCCAGAAGCACGAGCCAAGTACAGCCTGCCAGGCAAAGTGGATGGAGGAAGCCAAGTGGTGAACCCAGAGCTGAGCAAGTTCCCTGCATTGCCAGTCACAGAGTTTTCTGGCTGGCACAGAGGCACCAAAAGACTCCTGTGTCATAACCTTTGTGGAGATGAAGATCACCAACATGAGAACAAGATTTATTAATTGAGAGCTCTCTCTGTATTGTAGGAGTCAGCCACCTCAACAACTTGTGCTTCGCAGAGACTCAAAGGCAGGCAAAGGAGTGGGAAAGCTTTATGGTAGGACAAGGGGAATGTGCATCCTGCTGAGAGCCGGCTGATCTGAGAATGGCTGGAGGCAGACTGACAAGAAGAGGTACATTCCGCATGATCCGTGAGGGTCAGCATATTTGGCCTTCCCCTGTTGGCCCTAACTTGGAAGTGGGTGTCAAAAATGAGGGAGGGTCTGGATTCAGTCCTGAGCATTTGGGGCAGATCACTGCGGAGGTGTGGGTAGGTTGTCCAGGCTGGTGGCTGCTCAGGGTCTTCCTGGACTCACCAGTGAATTGAGACAATTCATTGGCCTGGAAACCTTCTTTATCATCTCTGGTCAACTGAATACCTTTCCTAGACAGAGAAGATTTATTCAATGTTTCTATAACAACTCCTAGTAATAATTACAATAACGATAAATAGCAGTGACAATAATAATTACTTTCATATACTTAATATTTATAAAATGTTTATAATCTATAGTTTAATTTACATTTTGGAATTTATATGACATACAGGGCTGGGCGCAGTGGCTCACACCTGTAACCCTAGCACTTTAGGAGGCTGAGGTGGGCAGATCTCTTGAGGTCTGGAGTTTGATACCAGCCTGGCCAACATGGCAAAATCTTGCCTCTACTAAATATATAAAAATTAGCCAGGTGTGGTAGCATGTGCCTGTGGTCCCAGCTGCTTGGGAGGCTGAGACAGGAGAATCACTTGAACCCGGGAGGTGGAGGTTGTAGTGAGCCAAGACTGTGCCACTGAACTCCAGCCTGGGTGACAGAGCAAGACAGTCCCAAAGACAAAAACAAAAACAAAATTTATATAACATACACATGTATTATATAATTTATAGATAAATATTTTGTATTTTATATATAGTTTATGTATAATAAAGTTATGTATTTATAGTACTTACATAATTATATATGTATTAATAATTACAATTATATTTATAAATAACAAAAAATATTCTCATTACTATAAACCTCCTGAGTTGCTCCCACACCTGACACCCCAGCCTGTACCCTGCATCCGAGGACTGAATCTCAGTTTTAACGCTCTAGCTGCCCTTTTGCACCAACCCCAGCCCATTCCCACCCCCATTTTACCAGGGTCAGGTCTGGCCATCTAGTTGACATTCATGGATTAAATAAAAGCAGTCGCCAGCTTGTTCCTGGCAAGGGATGCAAAAGTCTTGGGTCCACAGAAGCCATTGCAGGTGGTGGGGGCACCCGGCCGCAGCTCTACTTACCTTGGGTTGCGTTTCTTGGCCCAGGGCTGGCCGAGACTGCCCGGCATGGCCCTGGCCTCCACCTTGGAGCTGGGTTGGAGGAGGCCAACCCCCACAGTCCAGGGAGGCCTCAACATTTTCTTTTCTAGAGGACCCTGGGCCAGGGTCAGCTGTGGGTGGGGGACAGTGGTGCCCTGCAAGGTTAGACATTCTGAGCCCTGAACCCCTCCTCCATTGCCTCCCATGGGTGGGACCCCTGTGTGGACAGAGAGCTGAACTCAGCATGTTTATTGCTGTAGCTTTGACTACAAATAATCATAATAACAGAGATAGTTACAATCATGATGAGTGACAGTGAAAAAAATAACTTCAGGCCTGGCGTAGTGGCTCATGCCTGTAATCCTAGCACTTTGAGAGGCGGAGGTGGCCAGTTCTCTTGAGTCCAGGAGTTCGAGACCAGCCTGGGCAACATGGTGAAACCCCATCTCTATAAAAAATTTTAAAATTAGTCGGCCATGATGGTATATGCCAGTGGTCCCAGCTACTCAGAAGCTGAGGCGGAAGGACTGCTTAAGCACAGGAGGCTGCGGTGAGCCATGGTCGCACCATTGCACTTCAGGGGGATTGTTACTCTGGGTGACGGAGCAAGACCCTGTCTCTAAAAAAATAAAAATAACTGTTCACATGTTTATTTGTTTTTCACATGAACTTATCATTTATAACCTCTACAATTTATATTTCATGTTATAGAAGACTGTATTACAATTTATGTGATTTCATATTTACAGGTAAATATTTCTAATAACATTTTTCCCATAAACCTTGGGCCCCACCCAACCTGAGGAATGATTCTCTGCTTTGTCCCCGCTGCCAGTCTGGGTCCCCGTGGGCCCCTTCCTAGGTTGGCCCTGGCCTCTCTTCTAAGGCGGGAGCTGGACAACTGGTCGACCCAGCAGCTCGAAGCGTTGAGCTAGTCCACTGTCTCAATGGGCTGTCCCTCGGCTAGAGTCTAATGGGGACCCCTGGCCTAAGGCAGGCAGGGGCCCATCGATGTGAGTCTTTGGGGGTTGATGGGCTACAGAAGAGAGACCGAGCCTGGCAGACTGCTGGTCAGCCCTGAGGATGCAGGGGCTAGCCATCCGTCTCTGCTGTCCCCATCACTCCCCAACTTTGTCCTAGCCCAGGGTGCATCCTGGCAGGGTGACGAGGAGGCAGCGCATTGAGTTGGGTTGCCAGGAGGCTACCTGATCACTGCCGCCCCACAGTGTGGCTCTGGGACCGAAGTCCTGGGGATTGAGAGGGATAGATGCATAGATGCTTGGAGCCTCCACGTGGGTGGACAAACCCCAGTGTCCAGGACTGACTTTCAATGGATTGCAGTGAGGGAGGCGTTCTGCTGCTTAGGAAACCCAGAGGCGTGTCCTTTACAAACTAGCATCAGTTTCCCCAGGAACCTGCGTTTGCTGACGAGCGAGGGGCGGGTGCCTCTTTCTGGCAGTGCCCCTTTTCCCAGTAGAGACTCTATAAGCAGATGGACCTAAGCGCAGGAGGATGCTGTGCACGCAGGGTGCACCGCGCTGCCCTGGGAGGGAATGTCTGGGACGAGATATCCAAGGTCAGTCAAGCCTCCTATGCACCACTCTATCTTCTGCCTTAAGGTCACCCCGATGGTAACTTTTGCCCCATTGGTTACTCAGACAAGCAGACACCAAAAGCCTGAGCCTGCAGTTCCTTTGTCAGGGAGCAGGATTGCCATGGCAACAGTACATCTCCTGTAGGAGTCTAAATGTTACAGTGGTCTAAACCCAGCTCAAATGTTCCCTCCCACAGGGACTGGGAGCAAGAGTTGTCTCCCTGAATGGATTTCAAAAAGCCGGCTCTGGGGTTCTTGAGAAAACAGCTCTGGGTGGTCGCTTTGCATCTCAAAGGGCAAAGAATGTATAATTGCAACCTTTCTAAAGTAACTATTCTAAGAGAGAGTCCAGGGGCCTGCCTGCCTATCACCTGTTTTGGTCTGGAATGAATTTTGGTGGCATGGAGCTTTCTCAGGCAGGCATTTTAAGCGGGACTGAGGTCATGACCTTAAGCTGCTGGTAGCCAAGCTAGAGTTTGGTCAGGTCTCTTAGTGCAGTGATTTGGATGGAGCCATTATGTGCCAAGAGGTCTGCAGTTTTCTGCCAGCTCCTTCCTTTTCTGCAGAGTCAGTCTGAGTTTCCATTTTATTCTGTGACCCTTTCTCTACAGCCTCTTCACAGAGAAGTGGCACCACTGCTTTTTTAAAAAGATGGTTAATCCTTTCATAGCTAGTGCCTACATTTTTGGGTATCAGCAAGTCTTGTTGTGATGTGCACTGCTCCCCAAACACCGAGCTGAGGAAGCTGTTCGTGATGGTTAATATTAGGTGTCAACTTGGTTGCGTTGAAGGATACCTGGATAGCTGGTGTTGTTTCTGGGCGTGTCTGTGAGGCTGTTGCCAGAGGAGATTAACATTTGAGTCAGTGGCTCCGGAGAGAAAGACCCACCCTCAAGCTGGGTAGACACCAGCGAGGCTAGAACAAAGTAGGCGGAAGGTGGGATAAGCTGGCTTGCTGAGTCTTCTGGATTTCATCTTTCTCCTGTGCTGGATGCTTCCTGCCTTTGGACATCAGACTCCAGGTTGTTTGGCCTTTGGACTCTTGGACTTACACCAGTGGTTGGTCATGGGCTCTCAGGTCTTTGGTCACAGACTGAAGGCTGCACTGTTGGCCTCCCCGCTTTTGAGGCTTTTGGACTTGGACTGAGCCACTGCGGGCTTCCTTCTTCCTCGGCTTGCAGACGGCCTGCTGTGGAGCTTCACCTTCTGATCATGTGAGCTAATTCTCTTTAACAAACTCCCTTTCATGTATACATCTATCCAATAGTTCTGTCCCTCTGGAGAACCCTAATACAGTGTTAGAAAGCCAAAAGGTAAGAGTGTTTAATTTGGGAGGTTTTAGGTGACAGCACATCCCATGATTAAAAAAAAGAATTGCTTATGTATCTTTAATAAACTCATATTACACTAACAAATACCGCAAAACAAGCTATTTTTGAGATCAGATGTCTCTTATTTAAACCATCTTATTGATTTTAATATAGCTATAAAAAGGATCTTTATTTAGAAAAGATTTCTAAGACCTTTTACGCAGAGTAACTGCAAAACTTCTTAGCTCTTTCATTCTTAAATACTCCCTTGAAACAAATTTTACTGACGTTTGCTATATTATTTCATGAAGAGCAAAAGGAAAATAAAATTAGTCTAACTAAAAAAAAAATCTAGCCTAATAGCTAATACTGGCCAGCACTAACTACACTCAAGGGCCCCTCCCAAGCATTTCACAGGGAGCAACATTTCATCCTCCCAACAACCAGCGAGGGGAGGACAATTCAGCTCCGTTTTCAGAAAAACAGCTTGACGCACACAGAAGTTACCTTGTCCACGGTCACATAGCAAGTAAAGGGCAGGGCAAAGCCAGGATGCAAAGCCACACAAGGCCACCTGGCTCCAAAACCCCTGGGTAGAAACCAGTGGGCCACCCTGGCACAGCAGCAGGGCCTTCCTGGAGCCCAACAGCAGTGGGGAGGCTGCTCGGCTCACCTCGCCTCTCACCTCCACTTCCTGTCCTGGGCTTTTTCAGCAGCCCTGAGCACCTCTCCTTCAGGGGACCATCAGTGGGGAGAGGTCAGGCTCAAGTTCATTTTTTACATAAATGTTTTTGGTGTTAAAACTTCCCGAATGAGGCAAGGTATGGTGGCTCATGCCTGTTGTCCCAACACTTTGGGAGGCTGAGGTGGGAGGATTGCTGGAGGCCAGATGTTTGAGACCAGCCTGGGTAACATGGTGAGACCCTGTCTCTACATAAAATTAAAAACAAATGGCTGGGCATGGTGGTGTATGCTTGTAGTCCCAGCTACTTGGGAGGCTGAGGCAGGAGGATTGCTTGAGGCCAGGAGTTTGAGGCTGCAGTGAGTTAGGATCGTGCCATTGCACTCAAACCTGGGTGTAGAGCGAGACCTTGTTTCTGAAAAATAGACCACCTGAATGAAAACGTCTAATACGATGTTGACATGTAATACTGACCAAAGCCTAACTATGAAAAATAAAATCTTAAGATCATGGAAGACATATGTCTTTTAAGTACCTGTATTAGTAAAATTCATTACTCACTTCAGTTATGCTGGATTTTCCCCCTTGCTATATGCTTAGACAACAAGAAAAATACACCCCTGTTCAAAAACTCCTAAGAATCAAAAGAAATTTTTAAAAACTTCAAAGTTTAGGATGATTTTTATTTACAAAACAGATTGGGTCTTTGTTTTACAAAAATTACAAAAAATGACTCTTAAAAATAGAGATAGCTTCTCAGACTCTTGCGAACTACTTTTAAGCAACCAAGGAGTTAGAACTCAGCTGGTTTTCTTCTTTGTAACAGCAACAATGACCACGGCTGCGTGCCACGTCAATCACTGCTGGGTGTCGTCTCCCAAAATGACACAGTCCCGAGCTGTGTCTGGTGGAAAGGTCTCCACTCAGGTCAGAGTCTGAAGGAGCAAGATCTTCTCGTTAATGCAGAATCTGTGCAGAACCACCATCAGATTCTCTCCACAGCGGGAGACCTGGCGCTCCATGGCCAGGCGAAAGTCCTCCTTCACGCCTTTGGTGATGCCTCGCGTTACCGTGTGGTGCCTGAGGTCAGCAATAGGGAAACAGACAAAGACCAGGGGTTAGCACCAGCATCACTGATTGCTGCTACTTGGGTAGGAATAAAGCCTGCCCCATATCTACGTATAAGTTAAGATATTTTAAAAAGAACACAAGAATAGCTGCAACCAACCAAACATTCCAGCCCATTCCTTTTCAGAAAGACTTAAAACTAGACAGACATCTTTCCCACTCTATAAAAGGTTATTTCAAACATTTAAGTGTTCAGTGAAATGCCACCTGCTTTGCCTTTGAATCAATGAAACTCTGGTGTTAGGCATCCCTACTGCTGACTAGTACACAATTCAGTTACTTAGGGCCAAATGGGTCCAGTCCATACTGGCTACAAAGAGCTCGTGTCCAGCCAGGCCAGCAGACCCTCCAGAGGCAGCAGCAACGAGGAGGGAGACCTGAATGGGCCAATCACCCAAGTGAGCTCCCACCATGGCCCCCGCAGCTGGTGCTCCCAGAAAGGTTCAGGGCTCCTGCATAGCTGGGTCACGAGCACATCTCTCTCCCCAGGACACCAGAACAGGGCAGCTCCTCTAAATGCCGTGCCCATCTAGACTCTCATATGTTGGAGAAAACGCAGGGGGAACTGGGGTCCTGACACGAGAATGTGGCACAGGTCGGGAGAGAGAGACAGAATCTCTGAGGGGCAGAGGCAGTGGACTGCGTGGTCCTATGCTGTCCAGGTGCTCAGGGGAGACCTGCACGTGTGTGGAAGGGGTGGTGGGGACACAGGCAAAAAAGGTCTCTAACTACGCCCCAAAAGTTGTGCTTTAGAAAAGGAAATCACACATGAAATCCCAGGAAACAGAAGAAACAAAATGAAGAAAGGAAAAGAAAAATCTAGCAAAAATCAGTCAGCTCAGCTAAGAGGAAGGGAGTTGTACCTTACTAGTTCAGCAATTTGGTAGACTCAGACAAATAAAAGTCACCTCTCTTTCCCACCCTGCTGCTAATTTCCCTCACACGAAGTTATACGGATTGAAACTGAAGACTTTTTATGTTCTGGGCAAGATAAAAGCGTTGAAATTACTCTAAAATGTTTCTGTTTTTAAAAACTTGTATTAATTATCATATCAAATATGGACAACAGGAGTCACCAAGTTGTAAAACGACAGATGAAAAAAACAAAATCCAGCTTTGTTAGATAAGTAAAGCTATTACAGAACCTTCTAATGCCCGTGGATGTTTTAAAGAACTACAGAGGAAAACAGCAGGGCCGTGGGGTTAATGCACAGTTCTTTGTGACTGTCTCTCATCAGGTCTGGGTGGGTAGCTCAGTAGTTAGGACATAGCGTCAGTGAGGTCCCACTGGGATAGATGGAAATCATTTTATGCTGCCCTGAGATACTGCTCATCTGGGTCCCAGGCTGCAGCCTCAAATTGGGGCTGACCCTCTGACCATGTGGAGGTTACTGGCATTTGCAGGCGGTTAGCTAAAGGGTAAACCCTCCCTTTTTTTTTTTTTTAGATGGCGTCTTGCTCTGTCACCCAGGCTGAAGTGTAGTGGCATGATCTCAGCTCACTGCAACCTCTGCCTCCTGGGTTCGAGCAATTCTTGTGCCTCAGCCTCCCAAGTAGCTGGGATTACAGGCACATGCCACCAGGCCTGGCTAATAAACCCTGCTTTTAATACCACTAAAAATATAACTAAATGCTACATTCTCCTGATCAGGGTCCAGTTGTATTATCTCCGTATATAAAGAGTGGCACAATTCAATTATATTTCTATTAGAGCCACTATCACTCTGGTAAGTTTGGATGAAAAAGAGAATGAGTAAGCTTTTGTGGTTTAAGAATAGGATAAACCAGCTAATAAATGTGGCATTTTAGCCTATCAAATATTTTCAATTCAGAAAGGTAAGGTCTCAAAAAACATCAGTAGCAGGAAAAAAACCACATTAGTGCCTATTTAGATACCAGGCAACTAATTGTTAATATGACCATAACGACTGGTCACTCGTATGAATATCCACAAGTAAAAATGTACTTAAAATAAACGTCAGCATCCTTAAATGTATATGATCAAAAGCCTTAACGTTTTATCAAAGGAGAATCATAGTGCACCTAAGCTAATGTGCACGTAATTGAATACAGTTTTAAATAGCTTTCATTTTTTTTCTAGATCCATAATGATTTTTAAATCGAACACAAACACACTGGCAACTTATGGAAAAAAATAAGAAATGTTACAATATTACAACCAGATGGTTTGCCAAAATGCAGAACAAATTAAAAAATAAAGCATGAAAAAGAGCACTGAGGAACAAAGAGCTGAGAACCATGGGCAGTGAACATGTTGACAAACAGCACACTATGAGCGGGCGTTTATTCCACTTGGTACCTGTCAGCAGTCTGTATGCTGGGCTGAAGCACAGGTAAGAATTCCTGCTGCAGCAACCCCATGGGAGGGCTAGAAGGCCTTTAAAAAACAGCAAACAGCAGCATTCAAACACCCACACCGACTCACCCTGCACTGCAAAAACAACACTCCAGAGAAAATACACAAGACTGGAAGCAGACTAAACAGAAACTCGTTAACCTCAACAAGCCCCTGGCCGTGGCTGGGTGTTTAAGGAGACTGGGAAGAAGCTAGCCAGCCCTCACTGCACCCGCTGCTGCTGGTGCATGTCCAGAGGCGTCTCAGTTCCTGGTCCCAGAGCTCAGCCCCCTTTGGATGTGGTATAAAAAGCGACCAGTGAGGAAGAGGACGATGGAATGCAGCTGAATGGCAACAGGGAGTAGGGGCAGCCTTTGAGAAGACACATTTTCAAAGCCAGCCTCTTTACTTTCCACTCTTCTCACGGTACACCAGTCCCAGCATTCAACCTGGTGATGTCTGGTAACCATCTTTAACAGGATTGAAGCCCCACCGGAGAGGCCCTTCCAAGAGGACTAAATGGTCTGGCAATGTTTTTGATTAAAAAAAAAAAAAAAAAGGGTGAGTTTGAATTTCAAAAACATATCGAGAACAGATGGGGGAAAATAAGAGTCCGGGACCCATGGCTGTGCAGAATTCTGTAACAACAAAGATTTAGTATATTAGCTGGTGATCACCTCATAGAACATTATTATCCACCCTATTCAGAGTATAAGTAGGACATTGTTTTCCATTTTAATGCACTCTAATACAACTAAGATACTGCATTTATCAGCACAGAAACATTTCTCTATTTTAAAATACTTAAGAGCAAAAGGTCTGTATAACAGATTAAGAGCTTCTCCCTCCTTCGAGGGAAGCACCGGGTGCCTTCAGTGTTGGTACTGTACCTGCTTGCATCCCAGATGCCACAGCTAGGGCAGACTCACAGCCTTACCCCCGGGGAGAAGTGTACACTGCTCACAACATCTCTGCCACTCATCTGGAGGGACCACCCAAAAGGTCTGTAATGGCTTCAGAGAACTTGTTTGGAACCCAAAGGGAAAAGGAATTTAGATTGTTTAATGAAGAGTCCAACCATTCCTCAGTTAGGAAGAGCTGTCTGCCTTAAGCAATGTGCTTTCTACCATGTTAATTTAGGCATCAGTAATTAACCTTGAGATTCACACAGTGAAGACTGGGCAAAGCCCTAAATGGTCAGATCACTACGGAATAATCCCTATTCCTGCTTCCAAACTGATGAAACTGCAGCCTTCCTAAGAGGCTTGTCTTCTATAGAAAGTTAGAAGAAATTAACGGTCATATTGATCAAGGTGGCAGAGCCTGGAGTTATCCCTCACTAGTTAGAGTGCATGATGGGTATCCTTTACACAAACAGCTCCAAACACTCTTCCCTGTGACACTAGCTGGTACCCAACACTCCCTTGCTCTCATTCCTCATCCTAGGGTTTGTCCACCTGGACTTCTGTCACTCTTCAGCTCAGTACAAACTGGTAAAAGAAGAAAGGTTCAGTACAATGAAGTCTGAGGTTCAACTGTTGATTTTTTGACAATCCGTCTCTCACACCTGCACGAGTAGTTACGCATTATCTAGGTAAAGTGATAATCATCCGTAGGTTTAATCCTACGTACACAGACTTCAGTTCCACTCTGGCTGTCTCTGTATTAACTCGTATGGTGACTGCTGATGGGAATTAACTAAAAAGCTTGATTCAGGCTGTATTTGTACATCCAGTTTCAAAGTCTAGAAAACAAATCACAATACAAAAGGGGTTACCTGGGCTTCCGTATCCAAAGGTAATCTTTATCCCCAAACACTGTTGAGAATATTTTGAACAACAGGGTTATTCTTCCCATAGTTTCGATTCACCATCTTAGCAAAGTAAATGGGGATGGGAAGATGCCAGTCCTTGTCCATCCTGCTTAAGCAACCCAATGCAGAAAGGTCTTGCAGATTTTTTAAAAGAGCATTGTTCTTTTGCTTTAAAAGTTTATAATTTAATAACACTTATAACAGGAAGGGGAAAAAAACCACTTAATCTTTCCATTCTTGAGAATGGATTCCACAAGACCCTATTCTTGCTAGACATAAAAAAAATGTTTGCTATACAGCAAATTACTGAGGTTACAGCAATCTAAAATGAACATTTCTTACTTCTTTCCCTCGGCATTTCTAAGACTATCAAGATAGAACAAGATGTGGAGTTTTGCTTTCAACAACTGAAAACTAGTTTATTCCATAATTGAGGGAAAAAGAAAAATGTTTTTAGTTTTAGCAGCACTTTCTTCTCATTCAGGATTCAGTCTCTTGCAGAAACTCTAACACTGACTTACAGACACATTGAATGTGCAGGAAGCAAAGGAGGAAGTATGAAAATAAAACTACACGTGGCATTTACAGCAGAGAGGATATATTACCGAAACTACAATGAGGATTGAAGGAGAGAAGCAAGATTTATGAGCTATTTAAAAATCATAAATGGTCACTAATTTGGCATTTTCATCTGGGCCAACCTGGAATTTTCGTAACATCTTGTGGGTTCAGGGGACTATGGTGGAGACCAACCACTCCCACCATCATTTCTTGGGACAGGTGTGTTCTTAGAGGGACTACACCTGGCTATGAATACTTTGTGTTGTGTAAGTAATGAGGATTGCATAGGAGGGCTTCATAGGTAGTTTATAAATGAAAAGTCTGTAGTTTTTCCTAAAGAATTTTTCTAACACAGCACAATTTTAATTAAGCACAGCTGTTTTTTTTTTTTTTTTTTTTTTGAGATGGAGTTTCACTCTTGTCGCCCAGGCTGGAGTGCAATGGCGTGACCTTGGCTCACGGTAGCCTCCGGCCCCTGAGTTCAAGCAGTTCTCCTGCCTCAGCCTCCCAAGTAGCTGGGATTATAGGCGCCCACCGCCACACCTGGATAATTTTTTTTTTTTTTTTTTTTTTTGTATTTTTAGTAGAGACGGGGTTTCACCATGTTGGCCAGGCTGGTCCTGAACTCCTGGCCTTAGGTGATCTGCCCGCCTTGGCCTCCAAAAGTGCTGAGATTACAGGTGTGACCCACCACGCCTGGCCACACAGCTGTTCTTAATTAAAGGCACTCTGTGACTAATCAGAAACTTACAGAATCACCCTATAAATTTTTGAAAGGAAAAGATCTCATGAATGAGACTTTTGTCCAGTGAAAAAGTTGCAAATGTGACAAAAATACCCAATTTAAGCAAAGTGTTTTAAGAAATGTAGTTAAGGAAATGCGAGTTTTTCAAAAGATAACCCAGAATCAAACTGACTGTCAGAACAGAGACCAGGTTCAAAGTCCTTTGTATTAAAGTTCTGATAGGTATAGACATTTACAAATACTTCATACAGAGACACAAAAGGTGAGCACTCAGCATGGAAGAGCAAAAGAGAGCATGCTTACTTGATCAGCATTCCTTGATTGGGTAGTAATTCCAGATGAATTTTCCCACCTTCCTGGGTTCTCAAGTAGGCAAATTCCTCCAGCATATCAATATCTGCAGGCCAGATTCAGGTTAACCACAGGTAAAAACAGGTGCCAGTTCTCTCTGATGAGGAAATGCGGTCTCGGCAGTTGAGTAACGTGCCCATTGCCACCCCACTAACTGCAGATTCTGTATTTGAACCCAGATCTGTCTGATTCCAAAACCTCATTCTTATACCCACCAAGCTCCCTTGCACAGATAACTCTTGGCAGGAGATGTGCCAGGCTAAAGAGCATGAGGGCAACATGTTTTCCGTATCGATGATAATTAATACTACATGGTCACAAGAGCAAAATCCTTTTGTTTTCTTAATAAGAAATGAAAGAGGTGGTGAGAATAGGGAGGATTGTTTGGTGTTACAGAACATAAAATTCATAAAAATAAAGTAATTACTTCTTCATAGCTGGGGTGCAAGGATCTTTAGATGCATCAGAGGAGGAAGCTTCTGTGAGTCACCCAAATTTTATGCAATACGTCGATGACATTCATGTATGCATTTTTCTAGTGAAAAATTATGTAACTTTCATCAGATTCTCAAAAGATATCTGTCCCAAAAAAGGTTAAAAACTATTACTTTGGCCTGGCATCGCAGTGCACACCTGCAGTCCTAGCTACTCAGAAGGCTGAGGCAGGAGGGTCTCTTGAGCCCAAGAGTTTGAGACTGCAGTGAGCTATGATCACACCACTACACTCCAGCCTGGGTGACACAGCAAGACCCTGACTCTAAAAAAACAAAACAAAAATAAAAACTATTGCCCTGAGCACCTGAACAAGCATATCATTTATATTCCTTGTGATTCAGAAATAATGTAATAAAATAAGCAATGAAGTAAAAACACCCAAATTGATAACCTTTAATTCAAAGGTCTTTCCCTAATAAACAGTGTGAAATAAAAGCATGACCTAATGTCAGAAGCAGCTCCTGTGCTGTGCAGCATCTCTGGTGGGTACTCATTGGTAGGTAAGACAGTTATGGCAGGGTGCCCTAACAAGTGATTGGAGGGCACAGCCACTGTCCCCAGAGGCCACAGGAGGCATTCTTTTGATAGATGGAAGAAGAGGAACTATTAGTATTATATTCCATGGCTGAACCAGGCAGGCTGGACCTATCAGCAACCTGTAGGCTATTACTGGAGGCATTTTGGGAACCTTCTGAGAAGTCAGCTAGCAGTGGAAAACGGAAGAGGGTGGTAAGATTCCCAATTCCTTGAATCATGTCTTTTACGACTTTCACAAGATCAACTGCCACAGCCCCGGTTTTAATCCCCATTCCTTCTCTTCGCTGCAAAATAGTAAAAATCATTATTTCCATCCAGAATGGTTCATTCTTTTCGTATCATGTATTCATTCTAAAGAAAATCAGAATGTGTTATGCTTCAACAAGAAAAAAGGATACTTGTAACGTAATTGAAAAAATTCTCATATTGGAAATTTCCTTGTTGGCAAATTTTATTGACAGCTTTCAGGAACAGATTCTCGCCCCGTGGCCACTCTTGCTGAAGCAACACAATCACATGCCCCAATGCCATGTCGTCTCTGTTGTCTGTGAAAGCTCTAAGCTGCAAGACAAAGATTTATACAAGATAGAAGGAAAGGGAAGTCACAGGGTAATCTGAAATATACCAAACATCACTTTCCAAAAACATGCTGTATGTGCAAATGTGTGATAAAGGTCATTAGAGTAAGAAGGAAACAAAGGCAAAACGAAATAGCTGGTAAACATCACAGCTGCCTTCTAAGGAAGGTGGATTCTAACCAAAGAAGCCTCAGGCTCCCTCTGGGCTGTGCACAGCTGCTGGCAGTGTGTGTAGATGGGAGTCGGACATGGGTGGGCCTGAAGCTTTTGCATACGGGAATCAGGGGTAGAGAACTTTGATTGATCCTGTGTAATGGAGAAATAAATCTGGAGATTTCTTTGAAGGGGAGCAGATGGGAGCAGAAGGTGGGCAAGAGGCCATCTAGAAGAGAACTCTTTGCAGAGAACATGGGATTGGGGAGAAGGAAAGGCAATGAGCCACAAGGAAATAAGCAGAAGTATGAACTAGAGAAATGGTCATAAGAGTTTTTGTTTCAAATGAGCGGTTATGCATAAAATCACACTTTAAATTATTTTTGTTGCCCTAAGTGATATGGATGATGAGTTAAGTTTGGGAGTTACTGCACTGAAGTGGAGTCCCAGTGTTTTACTCTCTGGCTGACAAACGTTCTAGAAACAATGAAGCCTCCCTGCTCTAAGGCTGTGCTCTATCTACCTGCAGCCAAGGGCCTTGGTGTTCTTTCAAGTCCTGGAACTTTCTCAGCTGTTGGGCTGTTACTGGTGTTTACCTCTACGCCTAACATGCTTCATCTAGCACATCTTTACAATGACAAACTCATCATCCCTCCGTGGACCCAACCACAATTTGTATTCCCTTTCTTTGTAGCTAATGTATTTATATTGATAAAATATTTACCAAACACTACAACAGTCAAGGTTATTTGCATATCTGTCCTACTATTACACTTTTCGAGGACGGGGAGAACTTCTGACCTCTCTTTGCCTAGCACAGTCATTATTTAATAAAGATTTGTTAATTACTAGCCCATGTGCTTTTCTAACTGTTTGGGCTGCTCTTGAAAGTACTAAAATAACAATCGTTAACAAGGTTCTCAAGTTCTCAAGTCATGAGAATAATATTTGAAATGAAATTTTTTTCAAGCTAATCAACTTTGAGCTTACCTTAAAACAGGCTAACATTAAATGCAGGCAGTATGGCATGATAGCTTTGCTGGTACATGGCAGGAGCTTCAGATCCGAACCTAACAGAAGTCCACAATGTTAGGTTAATGCATGTTATGATCAAAGAAAACAGTTTTGAAAAGCAACTGTTTAAGATGCTTTCTTTAAATAATAAAATACAAAAACAAAAACAAAGAATATGCAACAGTCACACGATTTCAAATATAGTTGAAACACAATTATACTTTGTGATGGTGAAACTGGCTTTTGATGGTCTCTAGATTTCATTTATCAATATTCTTTCCTAAACTTGGTTAAATACCTTTTATGAGAAAACATTTCAAATATACAGCAAATTATATACAGAGAATATGATAAACACTGGTGTGCTCACCACTCAGCTTCAAGAAATGTTAATATTTTAATTTTAAACATTTCTAATATCAGTAATCACAAAATCAGTTAAAGCCTATTGTGTATCCTTCTCTGATCCCATTCTCTTCCATCCCAGAGGTAGCCATAATTCTGAAGGCAGTGGTTGTCAATCCTGTGACTTTACACACATAGGCAACAATGGATTGTTCTGCGTGCTTTCGGTCTACTGTATAAATGGTGTCATTTTGTATGTATCCTTCTGCAAACTGCTTTTTTTACTCAACTTCATGTGGTTCAGATTTATTAACTGATTAATATCAACACATGTAGCTCCAGTTCATTCATTTTCAGTGTTATAATAGTATTCTGTTGTCTACATATACTGTAATTGATGTATCAATACATGTAGCTCCAGTTCATTCATTTTCAGTGTTATAATAGTTCTGTTGTCTACATATACTGTAATTGATGCATCCATTCTTTTTACAGGGGATATTGACATTTCCAATTTTTCACTATTACAGTGATAAATACACATTCTTACATATTCTCATACATTTGTGGAAATAACTTTAAGCAACAGCTTTCAAAGCAAGATCCCGATCTTTCCTTTTTGGTCTGTGTTCTTTATGTCTGTTATCTTTCTCTGCTCAGAGGCAAGATAGCAATAAATAAATATATTTTTTCACATGGGATCCTTTACACACATACTTACATAATGTGATATATCCAAAACAAAAGGTGCATGAAATAATAGTCTCTCTTCTTATCTGAGATGTCTTTTAAAAATATTATTAAATTCTATCTCATTAAAAAAGAAAATTTCTGGTTGAAACTCTTGACCCAGTAAATGAAGACTCATAGCTTGAAAAACACTAATCTAAGGTATACAACTAGGAGGTGAGGTACGTGTAATAATTAGGTAATGACATGTTCAACTTGGTTATGTGAAGTTGGTTTCCAGAATGGTTACATGACTTTACACCTCTCCCAGAAGCACATGGCACCGTGTTCCTTCACATCCTAACAGTCATTGCCTCTTCAATTTTTGCATTCTGCTGTGTGAAATGGTAGCTTATTGTTCTATTCAGAATTGCCCATATGACAAAAGGTTGCGAATCTTTCCAAATAGTTTTTGGCCATGTGGATTTCTGCTCCTCTGAATCTGTTGTTCCTGTCCTTTGCCTATTTCTCTATGGGGATTGGGTAATTGCTTCCTATTGGTCTGGAGGAGCTCTTTCAAAACTCTGGATACTAAATTTTTGTTGATTTTGTGTGATAGACAATTTTCTGGCAATCTATGGCTTATCTTTTCACTTTGATTGTAATAGCCTTTGTTGGTATTTTAATTTTAATGTGATCAAATTTACTAACCTATTTTAAAATTTTCTTCTAAAAGTTTAGAAGTTTTGGAGTTTCTGCTGTCACATTTCAACCTTAAAATTTACAGGATGTCTATGTAGTGTGAAGGAGGGGATCTCATTTTTTTTATTGTCGTTTTTTACATTTGAATAAAAAATTGTTCTAGTACTACTTACTGAATAAATTCATTCTTCCCCCACTGAATTTTAATGTCATCTATTTCTCAGTTTTCTATGCTGTTCCACTGGTCAACCCCTGTGCCATTACTACCCTATCTTAATTACTAAAGCTTTAAAATAAGTCTTGAAGTCAGCTAGGTCAGTCTTATCCACCTAATCAGTTTCTGGAAGGTATATAAAATCATGCAACCACTCTGGAAACTAACTTAGCATTACCAAGTTGAACATGTCGTTACCTAATTATATACCTTGCCTCCTAGTTGTACACCTTAGTGTTTCTCAAGCTGTGAGTCTTCATCTACAGGATCATGAGTTTCAACCAGAAACTTTCTGTTCTGCAGAAATACTTAATTTTTGAAGAAGTCTGGGCTAGATTTTTTTTTTTTTTAAACAATTTGTTGTAGAAAACTTCAAACATACACAAAGTAATCTGCTCCAGCACCACTGGTTGAAAAGTCTTTCCTTTCCCTATTGAATTACTTTGATGCCTTCATTGAAAATCATTTGATCAAATCTATGCAGGTCTATTTCTGGATTCTCCATTCTTATGTCAATATTTTGTCAACTCTGCCTTGATTATTATGCTTGTATATTAAGTTTTTTTATTATGTGGTATAAGTCACTTAGTTGTGTCTTTTTTAAAACTTTTGACTATTCTAGATTATATAATATTTCCACTTATATTTTAGAATCACTTTGTGAACTTCTAGCAAAAAACCTCCAAAAACCATAAAGTCTACCGTAATTTTGGTTGAAATTGCATTGAATCTACAGATACATTTGGGGAGAAATGGCACCATAATAATATTGAATCTTCTGATCTGGAAACATGATCTGTCCATTTTCAAAAATCTTTCATTTTTCTCAGAAATATTTTGTGATATTCAAAGTGGAGGTTTTGCATATCTTCCATTAAATTTACCTCTAAGTATTTTATGTTTTTATGATGCTATTAGAAAGAGTATCTTAAAAAATTCATTTTGTAATTGCTTATTAATAGCAAACAAATTGAATTGATATTTTATACACTAAAATGTCTTGGAACTTTTTTTTTTTGAGACAGGCTGTCACTCTGCCGCCTAGACTGGAGTGCAGTGGCGTAATCTTGGCTTACTGAAACCTCCGCCTCCCAGATTCAAGTGATTCTCCCACCTCAACCTCCTGAGTAATTGGGATTAAAGGCGTGTGCCACTACACCTGGCTTATTTTTGTGTTTTTAGTAGAAATGGGGTTTCATCATGTTGGCCAGGCTTGTCTCAAACTCCTAGCCTCAAGTGGTTCACCTGCCTCGGCCTCCCAAAGTGTTGGGATTAGAGGCGTGAGCCACTGTGCCCAGCCTTGGGAATTTGTGGAGATTCCCTCAAGTTTACACAACCAAATATGTAACTGTGTTGGTTTTTTTGTTTTTGTTTTTGGAGACAGGGAAATCTTTCTCTGTCGCCCAGGCTGGAGTGCAGTGACGCAATCATAGCTCACCACAGCCTTGACCTCCTGAGCTCAAGCGATCCTCCTGCCTCAGCCTCTAGAGTAGCTGGAACTACAGGTTCACACCACTAAGTCTGGCTGATTTTTAAATTTTTTGTAGAGATGGGATCTCACTTTGTTGCCCACGCTGGTTTGGGCTCCTGGGCTCAAGCAATCCTCCTGCCTCAGCCTCTTAAAGTGCTGGGATTACAGGCATCAGCCACCATGCCTGGCCAAAATACGTAACGGTGAATAAAGGTAGTCGTATTTGTCGAATCTTTAAGCCTTTATTCACTCTTCCTGCCTGCTGTACTGCCTAGAATCTCCAGATTATTGAACAGAAGTGGTGGGGGCAGACATCCTTGTATTGTTTCTAATCTTAGTGGGGGAAAGCATTCAATATTTCATAGTTAAGTTTGATGTTAAAAAATAGTTTCTTTCTATTCCTAGTTTGCTAAGATTTTTATTATCCTGAACTGATACTGAATTCTGTATGCATCTATTAAGACAGTCATGATTTTTCTCCTTCTATCTGCCAATGGAGTGAATTACACTGATTGTTTTGTTTTGTTTTTGTTTTTGTTTTTGTTTTAAAGACAGAGTCTCGCTCTGTAGCCCAGGCTGGAGTGTAGTGACGCAATTTCAGCTCACTGCAACCTCTGCCTCCTGGATTCAAGCGATTCCTGTGCCTCAGCCCCCAGAGTAGCTGGGATTACAGGCGCCTGCCACCATGCTCGTCTACTTTTTTGTATTTCTTAGTAGAGATGGGGTTCCACCACATTAGCCAGGATGGTCTCGATCTCCTGACCTCGTGATCCTCCCACCTCAGCCTCTCAGCGTGCTGTGATTACAGGCATGCGCCACCGCGCCTGGCCGCTGATTTCTGCATGTTCAAATGCCTATGCATTCCTAGTACACTTGGTCATAATAGATTGTCCTTCTATATTGCTGTATTCAGTTTGCTAATATTTTGTTAAGGATTTGACACCTATTATAGTTCATGGTGGACACTGGCCTTTCAAGTTCTTCTCCTGTGATACTCTTGTTTGGTTTTACTATCAGGGTTATTGTGTCAGCCTTTAAAAATGAATTGGGACTCTTCCTCCATTTTCTGATAAGAGTTTATGTAGAATTGGCACTGTTTCTTCCTAAATTCTTGATAGAATTCACCAGTGAAGCCATTTGAACCTGAATTCTTTGTGGAAGGTTTTTGGTAACAAATTTAATTTCTTTAATAGCTAAGGGAACATTGTGATTTATTTATTTTCTTTCTTTCTTTCTTTTTTTCCAGAGTCTGGTTGTGTTGCCCAGGCTAGAGTGCAGTGGTGTGATTTTGGCTCATTGCAACCTCTGCCTCTCAGGTTCAAATGCTTCTCCTACCTCAGCCTCCTGAGTAGCTGAGACTACAGGTGTGTACCACCACCTCCGGCTAATTTTTATATTTTTAGTAGAGATGGGGTTTCACCATGTTGCCCACACTGGTCTCAAACTTCTAGGCTCAAATGATCTGCCCTCCTTGGCTTCCCAGAATGCTGGGATGACAGGCATGAGCCACCATTTCCTGGCAGAACATTCTGATTTTCTATTTCATTTTTGTGTCAATTTTGGTAAATTGTGTTTAAGAAACTTTTTCATTTCATCTAAGTCATTGAATTTATTGGCATAAAGTTTTTCATAATGTATTCTTTTACTGTCCTTTTGATTGCAGTAGGATTTGTAGTGACATTCCCTTTTTCATTTCTGATATTGGTAATTTATGTTCACCTCCTCCTGATCCATCTTGTTAGGGGGTTATCAATTTTATAATATTTTTCAAAGAAAACTTCTAGTTTTATTAATGTTCTCTATTTCATTGATTTCTGCTCTTAGCATTATTCTTTCCTGTCATCTATTTTCTTCAGGTTTAATTTATGTATCTCTTTCCAACTTTTTCTTCAGGTTTAATTTATGAATCTTTTTCTAACCAACTTAGATCAGTTGTACGTTTCATTTTTCAAGCAACATGAAGCTTGAGCTGAAGCTCAGAGTGGTTTCAGAGGGATGTGCTGACAGAAAGCTTGAGGTGAAGCTCAGAATGGTTTCAGAGGGATATGCTGACAGATACCTCCTCATTAATCATCTACATATTTTTCTAGAATTGTAAAGATAGGAAAAAGTTCACTGAAATTTGTCAAAGAGATAACAAACTCAGGAAGTGAAGAGAGATTTGGAAGAAAGACATTTACAGCTGCTCATGAAATCAGAGCCAAGGAAAAACTTGGAATGGGATTAACTTTTTATACAATTTGGCAAGCCCTGCAGCAGTATTATCTCATTAGGAACTGTAAGACATTGTTCAGCCTTGGGTTCTAAAACTACTTTTCTTTTCTTTTTAAATTTTTTAAGAGATGGGGTCTCACTACATTGCCCAGGCTGGTCTCAAATTCCTGGGCTCAAGCTATCCTCCCGCCTCGACTTCTCAATAGCTGAGATTACAAGTGTGAGCCACCGTGCCTGGCTTTCTAAAGCTATTTTTACAAAATAATAATCAAACATGTCACTGTACCTTTTCTGAATTTGGGCTTTACTTTTGAGGGTTCCTCCTGGGATTTGCCTCCATCTTGAATGGGTAGTACCATGTAGCACATCAGATCAAGGACTTTTTCACATGTCAACTAAAGCGGAAGAGACCAAAAAGGAACTAACTTGAAGCTTTCCGAACTGAAATCAAATAAACAAAGGACCAAAATATTTGCAGCATACAATCAGGCAATGTGTCCATGGAGGTCTGTATTTCTGCCTCTTTATGTGATCATTACCACTGCTCAACAGTCAATACAGAAAGAGTAAACAATAAGACTCAAATCTATGTACTAGACCTTGGAGGGAACAATAACCCATTCTTTGCCATTAAAAAACAAAACTTCTAGGGTTTTTATACCATTCAGGACATAGGCATGGGCAAGGACTTCATGTCTAAAACACCAAAAGCAATGGCAGCAAAAGCCAAAATTGACAAATGGGATCTAATTAAACTAAAGAGCTTCTGCACAGCAAAAGAAACTCCCATCAGAGTGAGCAGGCAACCTACAGAATGGGAGAAAATTTTTGCAGTCTACTCATCTGACAAAGGGCTAATATCCAGAACTTACAAAGAACTCAAACAAATTTACAAGAAAAAAACAAACAACCCCATCAAAAAGTGGGCAAGGATATGAACAGACACTTCTCAAAAGAAGACATTCATACAGCCAACAGACACATGAAAAAATGCTCATCATCACTGGCCATCAGAGAAACGCAAATCAAAACCACAGTGAGATACCATCTCACACCAGTTAGAATGGCGATCATTAAAAAGTCAGGAAACAACAGGTGCTGGAGAGGATGTGGAGAAATAGGAACACTTTTACACTGTTGATGGGACTGTAAACTAGTTCAACCATTATGGAAAACAGTGTGGCGATTCCTCAAGGATCTAGAACTAGATGTACCATATGACCCAGCCATCCCATTACTGGGTATATACCCAAAGGATCATAAATCATGCAGCTATAAAGACACATGCACACGTATGTTTATTGTGGCACTATTCACAATAGCAAAGACTTGGAATCAACCCAAATGTCCATCAGTGACAGACTGGATTAAGAAAATGTGGCACATATACACCATGGAATACTATGCAGCCATAAAAAAGGATGAGTTTGTGTCCTTTGTAGGGACATGGATGCAGCTGGAAACCATCATTCTTAGCAAACTATCACAAGAACAGAAAACCAAACACCGCATGTTCTCACTCATAGGTGGGAACTGAACAATGAGATCACTTGGACTCGGGAAGGGGAACATCACACACCGGGGCCTATCATGGGGAGGGGGGAGGGGGGAGGGATTGCATTGGGAGTTATACCTGATGTAAATGACGAGTTGATGGGTGCTGATGAGTTGATGGGTGCAGCACACCAACATGGCACAAGTATACATATGTAACAAACCTGCATGTTATGCACATGTACCCTAGAACTTAAAGTATAATAATAACAATAATAATTAAATAAATAAATAAATACTATGGGAATCCCAGAAAAAAAAACAACAAAACTTAAAGATTAACCAAGCATTAAGTACTGAGGTGTTCAACAGCACAGCAGCAGCCAAAAGAAAGATGTCCCTGCCTGAAAGATACTAACTCACTGCATTGAAAAACTAACAAAGAAAACATGTAGCAGAGGTCTAAGGGGTATGAGACAGCATAAGTTAAAATGCAGGAGAAAATACACACAGGAGAAACTAGCAGGAAAAGCTTCAGGCAGGAAGGTTATCTTGACATAAGCCTTAAATAGAGGATTTGGAATGCAGAAAAGAGGCCTTTCAAGCAGGAGAGAAAGACACGGGGAAGGGCTATGTATGGGTTCAGGTGATTTACTTGAGGGCCAGAGGTTTGGTCTAGGACAGAGATGAGACACTGGACGGATGCAGTGCTGGTGCAGAGGAGCCTCGAGTGCCTCTGTGCAGGCTGGCCTTGATCCAGACAGTCCGCATCACCGTTCCCCGTCTATCTACTCAAATTCTCCTAACAACAATCAGATTCCATGCAATGAGCCTTTATCTGTGTCAAGCAAACCCTTTTGTTCTCTATTTTCCAGAGGAGGAAGTGGAGCTTTTTTTGTTTTGTTTTGTTTTATGCAAAAGGCCAGAGACATCTCTGGGTCTCTGGGTAATTTTTTTTTTAAACTTTAAGTTCTGGGATACATGTGCCGAACGTGCAGATTTGTTACATATATATGTGTCTTGGTGGTTTGCTGCACCTATCAACCCGTCATCTAGGTTTTAAGTCCTGCATGCATTAGGTATTTGTCCTAATGCTCTCCCTCTCCTTGCCCCCGACCCCCTGACAGGCCCCAGTGTGTGATGTTCCCCTTCCTGTGTCCATGTGTTCTCAACGTTGAACTCTCAGAAGCGGGGATTTAAACCCATGCTTCCCAACCCTTTTCATGTTGTGGCACACCCTGAAAGTAATTTGTGTGTGGCTGCTCAGGGTTAGCAGCAGTTGACCTTGGGTGGCCCCAGCAGCCCTAGGTCATGGCTGACTGCCCCAAAGGCTGCAGGATCCATATATTGACACCTCTAGAACCCACCTATGCCCACAGGGTTGTGAAGCTCTAGTTTAGAGAGATGGGCAGCCTGGTAGTTGAAAACTTGAACTCTAGAGTTGGATAGGCCCGGGTAAGGTAACCTGTCAATGTCACAGAGCTGGCCAGGACTCGTACTCCAGAGCTATGAGCTGCCATCCTTCGATGCCCATCTCCAGCCAATCTTTTCTATAAATCTTTCCTTGACTCTTTGGATCCAACAAAGAAAATGCCCTTCCCCGAATGTCTATTGTGCCTATGACTGAGGACTACCAACTAATATTTGATTTTTTCATTGTCTCATACAAACACACTTTTTTCCCTAACTCAAACCATACGCCCCTGAATGCAGGGATCCCATATTCCCCACACCCTGCTTCTACTCCCCAGCCAACAGCAGGGTTCAACACTGAGCACCAAGAAAGCCAATACTTCAATTAAGTGGAATGATGAAAGCAGTATTTTAGAGAGCAATGACCATAATTTTATAGGGTTGGAAAAAGGGTTATAGGCCAGAAACTTAGTTAAAAGGCATGGATTTGGGTGGTGACAATAGAAATACAAGGTAATATAGCAAAGAGATTAGTATCACACTGGAAGAATCAAAAGGATTTGCTAAAGTAGGAGTCCACCAAGACTTGAAAGTTTTGTGTCTAAGGGCCAGTACTATGGTCTGAATATCTATGTTCCCACCAAAATTTGTAAGTTGAGACCTAACTCCCAATGTGAGGGCAGCAGGAGGGAGAGCCTTTGGGAGGTGAGTAGATGATGAGAACAAAACTCTCATGAATGGGATTTGTGCCCTTATCAGAGAGCCTCTAGAGTGCGCTCTTGTCCCTTCTATGAACGAGGAAACGGGACCTCACCAGACACTGAATCTGTTGACGCCTTGACCTTGCACTTCCCAGCCTCCAGAACTATGAGAAATAAACTCCTGTTGTCTACAAGCCTCCCACTTTTTGGTATTTGGTTATAGCAACCCAAGCAGACTAAGACAGCCAGAGAAGTAAGGACACTTACATCTGGACATATTGAGTCTGGGCTAAAGACGGGAAGGCAGGAATCAGGTAAGTCTGACATTGTCCATAGGTCTAATAGTGATATACTCAGAGGATGGAACTAAGCCCTCAAAGGGAATGAGTCTGTCTTGTTTAATCTAGATGAGTCTGTCTTGTTTAGTAGTTTATATTGCCTACTACAATGAAGTAGTACACGGTATAGCTAATTCTACATGAGATACGTATGTCGGTGTAAATACGTGCTGCCTTTTAAGTTCTTAAAAGGAATTAATTAAAACTTAGAGTTAAGTAACTGATGGATAATTATATAAATAATGGTGGGAAAGCATTTTCAATTTTGAATGCTCTACACATTCTCCAACTGTTCCTTTCTAAAGATCATCAGGACAAATTAATAATCATATTTCAGAGTTCAAGTTACAAAAAATTTAGGGTTTATAATCACAAAGTGATTAACAACATACAGAGAGGTGAGAAGAAATCAGTTTGTTGTGTTATGCTGTGGCCTTGAGTTTATACAGTCCTTGAATACACAACAACATGGTTATCATTTTAATTGAATTCAAACACTTACTGTACTGTGGTAGGTGTCATGAGAGTCCAAAGATAAAACCACAGTCACCATCCTGTAGTAGGAAGGGCTCAAAACCTCCTGGAGGAAACACACTCATTTATAAAGCTGCTCCTGCAATACCCCTATCAGGTGTTATCACCATTTATTTTATTTATTTATTTTTTTTGAGACAGAGTCTCGCTCTGTCGCCCAGGCTGGAGTGCAGTGGTGCAATCTTGGCTCACTGCACCCTCTGCCTCCCAGGTTCAAGTGATTCTCCTGCCTCAGCCTCCCAAGTAGGTGGGATTACAGGTGCCCACCACTACACTCAACTCATTTTTGTATTTTAATAGAGATGGCGTTTCACCATGTTGGCCAGGCTGGTCTCGAACTCCTGACCTCAGGTGATCTGCCAGCCTCAGCCTCCCAAAGTCCTGGGATTATAGGTGTGAGCCACCGCACCTGGCATGTTATTACCATTTAAAGAGAGAATCTGAGATTTGAGTAAGCTAAATATAAATCCTCCATTTCCCACTTAATAATGGCCTTGTTTTTCCAAGTATAATGGAACAGGCAAGAGTGTAATAATAATAAAAAGAAAAATAATAAAAAGAAAAATCCTCCAACAAATGGAACAATGAACAAGAAACTTAAAAAGTACTGATGCCTTATTTCAGGGAAGCTGCAGTAAAGAGAAAATTAAGTAAAACAAAATCATTGTGATGTTCACTAGCAGATTAAGTAATAAGTCTAGGCAGAAAGATCAAACTGAAACAAACGTGCACTGAATGAAAAGCCACGCTAGGAAAGGAGAAAGCCCAGGTGGACCTGTGCACCTGTGGCCGGCATGTGTGCAGTACTCACTCTGTACTCCCCTAGCGCAAAGTGGCACGTCGCCAGCTGGATGAGTGCCCTCTGATGCTCCAGGGTCCCCTGCCCTGTGATCTGTGGCTGAGAAATGGATCCCTGGAGAGCTGCTAAGTGATGCAGGCTGGCTATTGCCTTTTTATATTGACCCTAAGAAAGATAGAATAGAAAGGAGGGGAAAAACATCGCCATTAAAAAAATGAATTTAAAAAATGCCCTTACAAAGTTCATGAAGCAACAAGCAAGCAACTATACAAAGATGGTAGCTTGGTTCCATCATCTGAGGAAGAAATGGAGACTTGGCAATAGAATCAAATCAACTAAATTCAGGTGAGAGTTCTTTATGGCAGTACTTTATAAGGATGGAGATTTTTCTTTCTGGTCTTAGGTCTTAAGACTAAAGAAAATAACCAAGCCCTTTGACCCAGCACATTTTGGATATAACACTTCTTTAGAAATATTTTACTACAAGCACCACTTCTCCTTTATGAAGGATGGAAGCAGCAACCTGCCCATTCCAACAACGCCTCATTGGTGAATTATCAACTCTCTCGGTTCTAGGTCTAAGAGGCTGGAGAACAGTACAGCCACGCAGACTCCACCAGCACAGAGAGAAGGAGGGTGAGAAGTAATCCTCTTTTACCAAAAAGTAACAGAGAGGTGTGATTGGATATACCAGAAGTAACACAGAAGGTACAGGCTTGTCATTTTGGAGGTTTTGTTTCGTTTTGTTTTGAGACAAGGTCTCACCGTCACCCAGGCTGGAGTGCAGTGGTGCTATCATGGCTCAATGCAGTCTTGACTTCCTGGGCTCAAGTGATCCTCCTGCCTCAGCCTCCTGAGTAGCTGGTACTATAGGCACATGCCACCACACTTGGCTAAGTGTTTTATTTTATAGAGACACGGTCTCACTATGCTGCCAGGGCTGGTCTCGAACTCCTGGGCTCAAGCAGTCCTCCCACCTCGACCTCCCAAAGTGCTTGGGATTACAGGCGTGAGCCACGGCACCTGGCCCAGAGTTATTTTGAAAGGAAAATGGACCATATCCCCTCAGCCACTGAAGACAGAACAGGTGTCAGCAGGCAGTAGACTAGCCCAAGAGGGAACATGACACATTCTGCAAGGGAAAGCTGGTTTGCCACCATAGCCATCCTGTACAGACACAGGTACCTAAAATATGTGTAATACTCTACCTGATAGATGATCATATCAGTGAGGAAGATTCTTAACCAAAGCCAAGTATCCGTCTTCCAGGCCAAGCAAATCCTTGTAAATTCTGAGTGAGAAGTCAAGAACAAATTTACCAAATATATGTAGCGCAGAAGCAGAAAACAAACAAATCCAGTAAGAGAGAACAGAGACAAACTACCAAAAATGCATATCAAGTTTGACTTTGATTTCTAGAACACTGCTCTAGAATTTCAAGTAGAGAAGAAACACACAACACTTATCAGTAATACACAAGCAATATTTTGCAGACGCTAACACTTACTGAGCACATACCAGGTGCCAAGAACTATTTAACCTGCCTTTCATGTATTTCCTCATTTATCTTTTAAACTACTTTGCTTTCCCCAAAACAAGGTCTCATTTTATTTTTATTTTATCTTATTTTTAGAGATGTTCTCCCTGTCGCCCAGGCTGGCAGTACAGTGGCCCTAACATGGGTCACTGCAGCCTCGACCTTCCAGGCTCAAGCAGTCCTCCTACCTCAGCCTCCTGAATAGCTGGGACTACAGGCACATGCCACCCTACTTGGCCAATTTTTGTGTTTGTTTTTTTATAGAGACGGGTTTTTGCCATATTGCCCAGGTTGGCCTCTGACTCCTGAGCTCAATGATCCACCTGCCTCAGCTTCCCAAAGCGCTGGGATTACAGGCATGAGCCATCTTGCCTGGCCCATTTTATTTTGGCCTAATTAAAATAACACACATAAATGACACTAAAAGGTTTTATTCATTTTTTAAAAAATCAATTTCTAACTAAAGGAAAGATCCCCTCTAGAACTGTCACATATGTGTTCACAATCCCAAATGTAACAAAGGGAAACTGAACAGTGCTAAATTTACTTAGAAAAGATGACACAGCACATCTGGCCAAGGGCTCTGTATGACACATGACTGCAGCCAGGGGATGAATGTCCATGGGCTAAAAGTAAAATAAGGGGCCCCGATTCCAAAGTGTAGTAAGAATACCTTAGTTAGCAAACAGTTAGTGATTTCTAAGCAATGTCAAAATACCCAGTATACTCAAAGGAAAATAGGCTTCCTATAGTTTTTGGATTTTGAGTTTTTCAGACAATGGAGTTAATGCAGATAAAAACCGCAATATGGCCGGGCACGGTGGCTCATGCCTCTAATCTCAGCAGTCTGGGAGGCTAAGGCAGGCAGAGCACGTGGTCAGGAGTTTAAGAACAGTCTGATCAACACAGTGAAACCCCGTCTCTACTAAAAAGACAAAAAATTAGCCAGGCATGGTGGCACATGCCTGTAATCCCAGCTACTAGGGAGGCTGAGGCAGGAGAATTGTTTGAACCCAGGAGGTGCAGGTTGAGGTGAGCCAAGATCATGCCATTGTACTCCGGCCTGGGTGAAAAAGAGTGAGACTCTATCTCAAAGAAAAAAAAAAATGCATGAAAAACTGGAATCAACTTAATTTGCCATGAGTGACCTGACATTTCAAGTAGCATAATGATTTTATATAAAACATTAAACAGCACCAATGACATGTGCTTTCTTACCTTTGTCAAGGAATTCTAGGGAATAGAGCAACTCCCAGCTCTCCCTGGCCAGTTTAAAGCTTTCTAACACTTCAATGGAGTTAGCAAGTTCGGCTTTATTGACTACAATGTGACGATTTCTTCCTTTCGCCGAACAGTCTTCATCGTCTGAACTCTGCTTAAAGAATGTGGAGAACATGGTTAATTCAGTTATAAATATAGTCATATATGGAAACATATTATTGCTGCCAGTTTTGCCCATGATATGAATTTTATACCAAAGGATACCACATACATACAATTTTTTTGAATTTAACAATTTAGCTTTGAAAATTAATTGTTTTTTTGTCTTTATACTCTCACACATTCCATTTTTACTTTTAAAATTGAATGAATTTTTTTCTGATGCTAAATTCTTATGTTTGCTTGTGGTGGTTTTGGTGCAAAGTTTAAAAATATCAATTTTATGAAAGTCAAAATTTAGATTTTTACCTTGAGAGACACAGCTTAAACAGGACCTGTTTATAGTTTACTCTTTTTTTCTAATATGTGACATGATTTAATTGACTTCCAAATAATGGTTTGGCATGTACTGGGATAAAATTAAACTCGGGGCCAGGCGTGGAGGCTCACGCATATAATCCCAGCACCGTGGGAGGCCAAGGAGGATGGATCACTTGAGGCCAGGAGTTCGAGACCAGCCTGGCCAACATGGCGAAACCCAGTCTCTGCTAAAAATACAAAGTCAGCCAGGCATGGTGGCACATACCTGTAATCCCAGCTACTTAGGAGGCTGAGGCACAAGAATCGCTTGAGCCCAGGAGGCAGAGGCTGCAGTGAACAGAGATTGCACCACTGTACTCCAGCCTGGGCGACGGAGCAAAACTCCGTCTCAACAACAACAAAATTAAAGCCTGCGTCTTCTAAGAAATAATGTCAGAGAATAACTGTTAGTTATCTTTGGTTCACTGCGCATGACTCCCCTGCACTGGTCACCCCTCTCTCGCTCTCCTCACCCAGTGCGAGGTCCTGGTCAGAAAGTACATTTGTCTGCACTTACCTAATAATGCCCTCTGTATTTTACAATACAGATTTCTACTTTTCTTGCTTTTCATCTCAAGTAATATAAAGCCCTCAGAAAAAAGAGGGCTACAGAGAAAGGCAATTATCGGAAATTCCACTGGGTAGAATCAGATGTTTTGCCAAAAAAAAAAAAAAAAAAGTAAAGGTAAAACAGCTCCACTGAATTTTATTTTGCTAAGAATTTTCTGAATCTTTTAGTCCACCTAGGTCATTTTACTGATGTAATGACCCAAATTAAATTTTTCCTGCAGATCTTTACTCCACTAAGATCATTTAAAAATACGCTCAACTATTGTCACTAAAAGCTTCAATCCTCAAGCTCATCTCAGGTAAGACGGGCAGGAAGCTGTCAGCCCCTCCCTCCACTGCCCACCTTTCTCTCCACTTTCTGAGCCTGGTATCTTCCTGCTAGTCCCTGTGCTTGGCAACCTTAGCCTACCCCACCGTTCTGCTCCATGTTCTCATCCTCCCCAAGTAATGTTTTTGCATTAGGAAAAAAAACCCCTTTCCAATCAAACCCTATCTACCAGGCCAGGTGTGTGGTTCACCCCTGTAATCCCATCTATTTTGGAGGCCAAGGTGGGAGGATTGAATAAGCCCAGGAATTCAAGACCAATGTGGACAACATAGAGAGACCTTGTCTCTACCAAAAAAAAAAAAAAAAAAAAAACCCCACAACGCTATCTGCCAGGTACTATTTCATCAGGGGCCTGTTCTTTGCCAAGTAATGGTAACCTAATATACACGAACATGCATGGCGCTAGTGCTGCAGCTTACGGAAAACATTCCTGCCTCAACATAAGATCAGGAAGTTATGAAAGGACCCCAGATGTGGTGGGACTAGTGTGAGTTTCAAATGTTTTTAAATTTAGAGAAACTGATTTCTCTAAATCACTCTGAAGCACTCAGGGTGTGCTCTGAAGCAAGAATGCACCAAGTTGGGGACAGATGCCCACAGGAGAGGCCCGTCCCAGCAGCAGCCACTTGTGACGTCACACGTGCCTGTGATGTAAGCTGGCTGGAGAACTGATGTGGGCCACCCCCCAACTCCAGTTGTGGGTTACCACAAGGGGCCAGTGTGATCAGATATCCTAATTACAAAAAGGAAGTCAGAAATCTGGATTGTTATGAGAAATGCTAGGTTTCTACTTTTTATTTTATTTTTATAGACAGGGTCTCCCTCTGTTGCTCGGGCTGGAGGGCCGTAGTGTGGTCATCACTCACTGGAACCTTGAACTCCTGAGCTCAAGGGGTCTTCTCATCTCAGCCTCTGAAGCAGTTGGGATGACAGGGGCATGCCACCAGCCAGCTAGTTTTTTTTTTCATTTTTTATAGAAATGGGGTCTCACTATATTGCCCAGGTGGGTCTTAAACTCCTGGGCTGGTGATCCTCCTACCTTGGCCCCCCAAAGTGCTGGGATTACAGGCTTGAGCCACTGCCCCCAGCCTGGTTTCTAATTTTTAAATGCTAGGTTATTTAAACAAACAAAACACTGTGAACAAAGCAAGATATCTCTGAGCTGAGCTCATGGGCCTTTAAGGTCTGGACCTGCATCAGGTTGGGGCAGACTCAGGGATAGAATGAAAATCAGGATGAAATCAGTTAAGACCATGAAAACAAAAATGGATGGAAATCCCACATTGGGTAGAAGGCCGGGTTATGAGAACAGGGCTCGCTAGATGAATGCTTGACAGGCCAAAAACAAAAAAACCGGAAGGAAGAACAGCTGGGCCAGGTTTAAACAGCCATCCCATAGCCTGCACGCCAAACCCAGGAGGGATCAATGGGAATTCCCCCCTTCACCAGATGGTCGCCACACACCTGCTCCAGCCCAGGCACTACTCAGATGCCTGGGGTATGGTACAGGACGAGGCAGAGAAAATGCTAGGCCCCACGGAGCTTGTGCTCTAGTGAAGAAGTAAACCAGTCAGTGAATAAACAAGAAAACACAGATAGCAAGGAGGATGCCGCAGAGAATTTAAACAGAGGAATAAAAAGAGAGACCCGGACAGCTACTTCAGATGGGTGTTCAGAAGCCTCAGAGGGAGACTTGTTTGGGCTGGGACCAAGTGACCAGGACCTAGCTGCGCAGAGATCCGAGGGAAAAGCACTGTAACCACGGAGCACAGCCTCGACGGGCTTGGGGCACTGCTTCGTCAGGTTAGAGGACGGACGACTCTTCACGTTCTCGGGCTTCTTGCATCTTTGTGCACTTTTCCCTCTCAACAAAATCTACCTCCCAATTCCAACGGACAAAACCCTTCATCTTTCAGCACTGATTTCAGTGTTGACCTCCTTCATGAAATCTTTTTTTTTTTTTTTTTGAGACGGAGTTTTGCGCTGTCGCCCAGGCTGGAGTGCAGTGGCCGGATCTCAGCTCACTGCAAGCTCCGCCTCCCGGGTTTACGCCATTCTCCTGCCTCAGCCTCCCGAGTAGCTGGGACTACAGGCGCCCGCCACCTCGCCCGGCTAGTTTTTTTGTATTTTTTAGTGGAGATGGGGTTTCGCCGGGTTAGCCAGGATGGTCTCGATCTCCTGACCTCGTGATCCACCCGTCTCGGCCTCCCAAAGTGCTGGGATTACAGGCTTGAGCCACCGCCCTCGGCCTCCTTCATGAAATATTTTCTGCATCTGCCCACAGGCTGTTCCTGCTGCCCTGCACACCTCAGAGCTTTCCATTCTGAGGCCAGTACCCCACACTGCACCCTGCTCTAGAGGTCCGATGCCATGTTGGTTTTGTTTTTTAAACTGAATCAGTGCAATTCAGTCAAAACATGTGTAAGGAACGTATACCATGGGTTCTCCACCTCATCACTGAACTTTTGGGCAGTACACTGTAAAGTGCTCAGCAGCATCCCTGGCCCCTCCCCACCAAGCTGTGACAATCAAAAATGTCTCCAGACATTGCCAAATGTCCCCTAAAGGGCAAATCACCTCCAGTAGAGAACCACTAACTTAGTAATTATTAATATATCATACAATTTTAAAACCCAAGCTTTATCGATTTAGCTCCAAAGCCACATTTTACAAAGATTCATCTCTAGCAAACCGTCCCATCCAATCTGTTAATAAGTATATTTGAAAGCCTTACCATGGTTTTTTCTCTTCCTTCAGCTAGTTTCCTCTTTTTATGGATGTGTTTATTACGATCAATTTCTACATCACCATACACGTTCGATACATCTTCGAGAAGAACCAGTGGAACTTGGCTCGGGGCATTAGGACCTAAGGATGGGGAAAAACACCAACACTTCCAAAGCAGCAAGGAGGCCGGGCGCGGTGGCTCACGCCTATAATCCCAGCACTTTGGGAGCCTGAGGTGGCTGGATTGCCTGAGCTTGGGAGCTTGAAACCAGCCTGGGCAACATGGCGAAACCATGTCTCTACTAAAAATACAAAACATTAGCCAGGCATGGTGGCAGCGCCTGTAGTCCCAGCTACGCGGGAGGCTGAGGCAGGATAATTGCTTGAACCCAGGAGGCGGAGGTTGCAGTGAGCCCAGATCACACTGCTGCACTCCAACCTGGGCAACAGAGCAAGACTAAATAAATAAATAAATAAATAAATAAATAAATAAATAAATAAACCAGCTAGGAAAAGAATACTTAAAACAAAGGAGAAGCTTACTCAACTGTCATGACAGAAGTCATTAAAAATATGTTCAGTGTGATCTCAATTAGGTAAACAAACAAGTAGATGCACATAGAAGAAAAAGACTGTAAAGATATATACCAAATTGTTAAAGACTTCCTGTCAGTAGTGGAATACAAGTGACAGTTCCTTCCTTGTATTTGTTATGTATCTGCAAATTATTTATAATGATCATGAGTCATTAAAGTACCATAAAAGGACTACCAAATTATACTTACATTATAGTTACAAATTCCAAACAAAATCTAAATATATGTGATATTATAAGGCAATACATAAAAACAAATGCTGTATTATACTGGAAGGACTGTGGGTGATTTCACTCTTATTTCCATTTTTCAAATTTTCTACAGTATATTTATGCATACACTCTCTATATAAAATGGATATTTCACTGAATAAATCTTTGTCTACTGTGATGCCTTCATGAAATCTACTTAAATATGTTGTTACATCTACTGGTTTTTTCTTAGATGGAGTCTTGCTCTGTCACCCAGGCTGGAGTGCAAGGTGCGACCTCAGCTCACTGTAGCCTCTGCCTACTGGGTTCAGGAGATTCTCCTGCCTCAGCCTCCCAAGTAGCTGGGATTACAGGTGCTCTCAATCATGCCCGGCTAATATTTGTATTTTTAGTAGAGATGGGGTTTCACCATATTGGCCAGGCTGGTCTCAAACTCCTGACCTCAAGTGATCCGCTGGCCTCACCTCCCAAAGTGCTGGGATTATAGGCGTGAGCCATCGTGCCCAGCCTGCTGTTATTTTCAAAATAGTGGCATTTGATATCTGTATTTAGTTGTGCAGTACCATTGTGCCCTTTAATATAGAAACTTTTAATGAAACTTACTTATATAAAAACTACCAATTAAGCCAAACTAAACAAAACCAAATCACCAACTATAAAAAGGACTGGTACTGCCCCACAGTTATTCGGATCCAACAATAGTGGATAAACACTTTCATCTTCCTTACCATTCCCACAGTATGAACCGGCTTTTTGGACACTAAAATTTGCAAACCAACCTTGGAAGAGAGACGGCTGTATGCTGTTGACATACTGGAACGCATTCTTAAAGAAGACCAGCATGGTGGAATACACCACTTGGTTTTTATATTTCGCATGTGCTTCACTATCAAAGTTGTTCATGTATCTGCAGAGATCCTTCATTCTATGCAAAATATCTCCATAGCTTCTAAAAAAGAAGGAATGATGAAACTTACTCGATTACTCTGGGCTGCTCAGCAAAAAGTCTAAAGGAAAGCTCTGGTGGTACCATTACATGTACCAAATGTTGCTCTAGGCATGTAAAACTATTCTTTATTGTTCAATATAAATGATAACTTTTCCCTTCTGAATTAGGGTGGTGATCAAGATTTCATGACACAAACATGCTAAGTAGCTTTTCTCTGAAGTAGCAAGGAGAGGTTCAAACATAACATCATCTTAACAGTTCATATTTCAGTAAGAATTTTTTTTTTTTTTCTTTTTTGGAGACAGTGTCTCACTCTGTCGCCCAGGCTGGAGTGTAGTGGTGTGATCTTGGCCTATCGTAGCCTTCGCCTCCCGACGAAGTGATTCTCTCACCTCAGCCTCCCAAGTAGCTGGGACTACAGGCACGCACCACCATGCCTGGCTAATTTTTGTATTTGTAGTAGACATGGGGTTTCATCATGTTGGCCAGGCTGGTCTCAAACTCCTGACCTCAAGTGATCTGCCCACCTCAGCCTCCCAAAGCACTGGGATTACAGGTGTGAGCCACTGTGCCCTGCCAGAAATCTTTTGATAAAATGAAAAACCATCCTCTTTTGCCTAAATATTGAGTGTCACAAAATTTGCCCAAAAACTGTACCTATGCATTACATAGTTTTAAAAAGCATATTTTTGTTTTTATAAGGATCCAAAAGAATCAATAGGCAATTCTGGAAATAAGCTATTTATTACCGTCTTCCTTTATCCATCTGCCATTCACATCTCATTCCAACAACATTTAAAATCTTAAACAACCTCTCCCAAGGGTCCACGATCTGGGATGATTTTTCGGTCAGCCCTTCTATTACATACTTCTGAGAGCTACGTTTGCTAGGTGACATTAAATCAGATGTATCCTGGGCACCTGAGATGGAAGAAAAAAGGAACTTACAATTAACATTATGACTTATTGTTGACGTGGTACCTGATAAAGAAAGTCTGACTCCCCATGAAAACGCACAGAGCACAGAATTCCAACACATTTATGTTTTGCTCAAGGACCGACAACAGGCCACTGGTATAAGCAAGAAGGAATTTCCACTACTTCATCATGGTACATGTATAATGTTCCATGCAATAACGTTACAGCTCAGCCAGGAGACTGTTTTGATCAAGGGGTGGCATTGCTTCCAGAAAAGCCTCATCTTTTAACTCTAGTATTTTTTTCTAGATACCATCTTTTGAAACACTCCCAAACTGGTAAGTATCCAGAGGAGAATAATCAGAATATTGAGGGGTTTCTGAATTGGCAATTTTACTAAAGCCTATTTAAATAAAAGTACAGGATATTCTTCCTTACCTTGATGCTGATTTTCTGTTTGAGTGGTCCTAGTGACATAATTGATATAAAATTCAGCTGCTTTGTTCAAGTACTTATATAATAAATTGGCAGGCAGTCGAACATCATGGTTGTTAATTATTAGAGGAAGGACATCACAAACTGTTGGAGGAGAAAAAGAAGAAATAAATTAATTAGAGTTCCAACAGATACAAAAGTTTTTATAGTTCATGTGATGTAGTATCTAAAATATACAGGGGGAAAATCCCTTATGACTCATGTGTTCAAAATGTGCTGTGCAGAGAGACACCAGTAGCTGGTGTCAGGGAGGAAACACAGGCAGTTCTACGCTGTGGGTGAGGGTGCAGTTCTTCCACTGAATTCAGATGTTTCTTTACTATTATGCTTCATACTTACATATACAGTTATCATATTCTTTCAGAGGTATCAGATCTTACATAACAGAAGTTTAGAAGTTGTTTAAAATGCTTTTTTTTTTGAGACAGAGTCTTGCTCAGTCACCAGGATGGAGTGCAGTGGCGTGATCTCGGCTTACTGCAACATCTGCCTCCCGGGTTCAGGCAATTCTCCTGCCTCAGCCTGCCTAGTAGCTGGGACTACAGGCGTGCAACACCATGCCCAGCTAATTTTTGTATTTTTAGTAGAGACAGGGTTTCACCATGTTGGCCAGGATGGTCTCGATCTCTTGACTTCGTGATCCACTCACCTCAGCCTCCCTAAGTGCTAGGATCACAGGCATGAGCCACTGAGCCTAGCTAAAGTGCTTTCTAAATAAAAAAAAAAGAACTGAAATGCCATAACACACAGAGCTCCTTTGCCTTCCATCTGCCTTCCATCTATGAGCTTATCCCTGAACCAACACTTACCCCAGCATATTCACTTACCATAGAAGTCATAGAGAATACAATTTTCCTTACCAAATAATTTTCTAAAGCAGTTCACAGGAGATTCTTGTTCTTCAATAGTTTCAGCCTCTAACAGTGCCTCCCCAAGGCCAACCTATTTCAAAACAAAATTAATCATTTAAATGTGTTACAGCGTAAGTTGTCAGAACTATATGAAGTAATGGGTTTTTTTTTTTTTTAACTTATCATAGTTGGTGTAATCAAACTTACCTGAGAAACAAATATTCACATTTTAAAAACTAGAAAGTAAAAGAATGCACCAGCCACACACCCTAGAAGGCCAAATTCACCTGAACATCTGACCACTCTGTCTTGGTTATTCTCTTCAGAATTAGCAAAATTCTAATTAATGATGAACAAGAATTAACAAAATGTCTATAGAAATGTAAAGGAAGCATTGGAACTGGAGGCAGAGATTTTCTAAGAAATAAACTTAAATTTATTCTCTACATGAAGATGTATCAATATAGACAAAACGTATCATGTTCAAGATCAGTTCTCAGGAGTAGCCAGTCATACAGTCTGGCGTAGACTGGGCAGAAAAGTCAGAGTTTTAAGGCTACCTTTCCATTGCTGATGCCCTAGCATAGTAGACAGTCTCTTACCCAAATCCACCAAGACACTGGTGTCAGCTTCCTTGTGACCACACAGGGATGCCTCATAGGAGTGGAAAAGTGCGAAAGATAACACCACACAGAAGGTTAAAGGTCACAGTTATGACCAGAAAGTGTGCTGGGCTGCACAGTGTCTCCCAAATTCATATCCCCCCAGAACCTCAGAATGTGACCTCATATGTATCTTAACTTTTTTTTAAAAAAGTGCCCTTTGCCGGGCACGGTGGCTCAAGCCTGCAATCCCAGCACTTTGGGAGGCCGAGACGGGTGGATCACGAGGTCAGGAGATCGAGACCATCCTGACTCACACGGTGAAACCCCATCTCTACTAAAAAAATACAAAAAACAACTAGCCGGGCGAGGTGGCGGGCGCCTATAGTCCCAGCTACTCGGGAGGCTGAGGCAGGAGAATGGCCTAAACCCGGGAGGCAGAGCTTGCAGTGAGCTGAGATCTGACCACTGCACTCCAGCCTGGGCGACAGAGCGAGACTCCATCTCAAAAAAAAAAAAAAAACAACAGGTGCCCTTGTAGATATAATTAATTAAGATGAGGTCATAGTGGATTAGAAAGGCCCTCAATCCAATGACTAGCGTCCTTATAACATGGCCATGTACACACACCTGTAATCCCAGCTACTCAGGAGGCTGAGGCATGAGAATTGCTTGAACCCAGGAGGCAGAGGCTGCAGTGAACCAAGATCATGCCACTGCACTGCTGCCTGGGCAACAGAGCAAGACTCTGCCTCAAAAACAAACAAACAAAAAACAAAAAAAGGCCATGTAAAGACACAGGCACAAAAGAAAGATCATGTGATGATGGAGGAGAAATTGGAGGAGTGATGCAGCTGCCAGCCAGGGAATGCCAAAGAGTACTGACAACCATGAGAAGCCAGGGAGAGGTAAAGAAAGATTCTTCCCCAGAGCCTTCAGAGGGAACATGGCTTTGCCAACACCTGGCTTTCAGACTTCTAGCTTCCAGAATTGTGAGAGTCATTCTGTTGTTTTAAGCTACCCAGTTTGTGGTACTTTGTTATGGCAACCCTAGGAGACTAACACAAGCAGGTATGGAAATGATTAGCCAGGGCCAGATGCCAGAAAAATGGCATGGGAAAGAATAAGCCACAGAGTATGAACGAATCGAATGAATGGTTTGACTCCTGACACCTCACTGGCTATGGGAAGTTACTAAAACATGAAATGCTCAGTTTTGTCATCTGTAAAGTGGGATACTGTTTACTTAAGGGGTTTTAGGAAGATAGGAGATACCTAGCACTTACCCATGCCTGCCAATAGCACTCAATATTAGTACAGATGAAGGGAAGGGGCAGGAATAGAATGAAAACAGTCTCCATAGGGCAGAAGCACAGGAAAAACACATCTGTTAAAAGAGTATAAACTGTACCCTAAATTCAAAAGCACATTGTAGAATACAATGGAAAAAGATTACTTTTTAACATACGGATTGCAAATAAATAGTACTGTCAGAGCTTGGTAATTTTTCTGATAAAACAGCTTCTCCTGGAAACTTCTAAAATTTGGTAAAAAGAATGTCCGTTTAGCTTTACTAACAAAGAACCTTTTATTTCAGTTCAGTCTTAACCAGTACTCTTCAGAAACTTCTGCTTTGTAGCTCCTCACCATACCGATGAATCTGTTGATGACCCATTGTATTTTATATTAAGAGAAGGGAAAGAATAAAATCTCACCCCATGTTGCACCACCGTTTCAGGGAAGCGCCTCAAAAGTAGAAGCAACATTTCTGATCGTTCTAAAGTGTTGAAGCATTGTTCCGTGACCTTTAGTAACATTTCACACTGGACCCGACCAGGCAGAGTTTCAAATAAACCTGTACGAAACATATTTCACTTTTAAAAGTTTCTTGTGGACAGAAAAGACTGCAGCAAAAAGTGCTGAGTAAGGCATTTTCATGTACAGAACAGTAAACACTACATGTGACACCAATGTGGTTAAGTTTCACCTACAACCTGGCAGCCTTTTGGGGTCAATAGTATCTGGCATAGGATGTTTGCTGAATCATGGTAAAATATTTGGTAGACTGATCAAATTCAAAAGACAATGACGTATGTAAATGGTCACAAGAATGCCTGTTGCAGGCTGAGATAGAGAGCATGTGCTTTTTGAAGCTGAAATGACCTAAACATCTACTTGCTATTTTATGTAGAATTTGAAATCTTTGATTGACTATAGCAACATGGAGAAGTTTAAAGAGAAAGCTTCTGAATTACTAAAAGCTTCTCTCCTATTTTGTGGAGAGCTGGTTAATCTATAGCTGCTATCTGGTTACTGTAAAACCTGTTAAAAATATATACAATTAATTTCTTGTCTCACTGACAAATCCATATCCTTTAAAGAAGCTTAAAGAGTTCTAAGCAAATCAAGGAACTGAGTGACATTATTATAGACTTTGGTTGCCAAGAATAAAACATACATAGGGTTATCAATACCCTAGGTGTGACTTTTTTGTGTGTGAAATTACTATCTATGATTTGGTATTCCAGAAATGGTAACTTATACACCATTATTCTTACTTCTTAAGAATTGGGTTTGTTTGTCCTGTGAATCATTCCTTAATGCTGATGTAATAATGCTGATTTCTCTCCACACCACCGGCTGGTCTGGGAAATTCACAAACCTATTTTTAAAATAAATACATTAAATTAAAATGTCAAAGTCTATACAGTATCCAAAAGAAAAAAACATTAGCGTTTGGTGAAAAAGTTTCCTTTATTCCAAGTGAATGCTTAGACGTGCCAAAACAAACCAAAATAAAAACGTAAAAACAAGAATTATTGATTTACAAAAATGAGAGTACTCACATAAGTCTTTAGTGGGCTTTATAGGTGAAAAGACAACCATAATATAGAAAGAAATCCTAAAAGTCAACAAGAATAAAAAACTATTCGAAAGAAAAAATAGGCAAAGGCAAATCACAGAATACACATAGCCAAAGAGAACAGTTGAAACAATACTGAATCTTAGTACGAGTAGTACAGAATTTTAAAAAAAAATAGCAAGATACCATTTTCTCCTATCACAGTGGTAGGAACTAAAAGGAGACTAATAATATCCAATGTTGGGAAGGGTATGGGAAAACACATTCTTTATACACCGTTGGTGGTAATGTAGATTGGGATCACCCGTTTTGGAGAGTAATTTCATAGTGTATCAAACTTTCAAATGCACATAACCTTTAACTATGAAAATGTCTTAGAAACTGTTCCACAGAAAAACACCAAAATATGACTACAAAATTGTTGACACACTGAACACAATTTCAAATAATTTAAAACTATCTGTTTAAATGTCTACCAAGAAAAGAGTGGCTACGAAATACTACACAGGCATGAAAAGGAATGCAGTGGATCTCCACGTACTGATATGGGAAGGGATCCATTACAGTGAGTAAAGGAAACATGCTGCAGGGCAAGGGTAGTATGGTCTCACTTTTGTCACCTCTTCCCCCCAAAAACCTATTTATGTATTATGTATATATATATAGATATACTGCCTACCAAACTTAATTCTGGTTGAGTTTAGGAGGCACTTTCACTTTTTATTCTGTATAAGAAGTAGTGTTTGAATTTTTGCAATGAGCACATATTCTTTCTAGAATAAATTATGGAATAGAAGTTCTAACAAGGATAAAACATAGGAATAACAATTAAACTCTTCTGCAAAACCCACATCAGCAATTTATGGCAGACCTGGACTCCTTACTAGGTTTGCTTTAGGTATCGAAGATGTAGATGAACTTGAAGATCTTCCCCCAACTCCCACTTCTGCAGACAGAAACAAAACCTCATGGAGAGATGCAGTGCAGTAAAAGTGATGGCAAGCGTCCCACTCACATGTCGTACAGCAGCCTCCCGGCGGTGGCGGTCCGCTCTGCATTCCGCTCGATGGTGTACATCTCATACTGCAACATACATCAGGTACCCTGGTCATTCACCCTGCCTGGAAGGCTCCCAGCTCATCCAGCATCTCTCCTTGGCCCTCCCGCGGGAAGGGGGGACCTGAGAGTGAAGCTCCGCCTGGTGACACACCGCCACATATATGGCAGCCTTGCCATTCGGCTTAGAGTGTCACCCTGGGGTTCACTTGCAATCTCAGGCTCCCAGGATTAAGTGGAATAATGTTTCCAAAGTCGCTGGCACTGAACAAACGGCTGCCATTATGATGAATGAATGAGCGAATGGCCTTTCGCTAGCGGCGATCATGTGCTGTCTAGGCCAGATGGCACGCAGGGCCCCAGGGACCCAAGCACACCCGACCTCAAGCGGAGTCGGCCGCCTCTCAAGTGGTGGGGAGAGGGCTCCTAGAATGTGTAGGAGTGAGGCGGGTGAAAGGTGTAGGAGTAAGGTGTAGGATGGGAGGGGAGAGAAGAGGGAGTGGGAGGGGAGAAAAGAGGGGGCCGGGCAGGAGGCGGCTGCCTCCAGGCAGGCGCAGCTCTGAGCCTGGGCAACCCGAGCGACCGGAACGCGCACCTTCCCGCAGGGCGGCCGCATGAACGGCCGGGACCTCACCTGGATGTTAAAGTCTGCGGGGTAGAGGCTGCGGGCCGTGATCAGCCACGCCTTGGCTGCCCACAGGTCCTGCGGCACCAACTCCCGGGCTCGCTGCACCAAGAACTCGCAGTCCCCCTGGGCCGACATGACGCGGGCGCTCTCCAGCCGCCGGCCCGCAGCGGCCGGAACGTCCGGCTCTGGACACTCAGCAGCCACGGCAGGCACTGCCGCCACCGCGGGAGAGGCTACTGCGCATGTCTGGAGGCGCTCGGAGGCCCGCAGAGTGGATCGGGAAAGCTTTTCCGGGTTTTACGAGCCGTCGCCTCGCCTTGGCTCCTCGTTACCGCCCGGTCCCCTCCTCTTCTGAGAAGTCAGAGTATTTGAACCGCTTTCAGGTCACCTCCAAAATGCGGAGAAGTGGATTTTCCTTCCTGCGGGCTGCAGCGTGACCCTGGTGAAGTCAGGGAGCATGCGCGGCAGCGGTCAGGCGCTAGGCCACTTCGCCATTTCCATCCTCTCTGGGTATTGCTCAGTTTGGCGGGGGCGGGGGCGGGGGCGCGGGCGGGGGCGGGGTCGGGGCGGGGAGACGGGTGGTCCCGGGGGATGGGCGGTCCCTGGGCGTCCCCGCGGCGTGGAAGGCTGGGAAGAAGTTTGAGAGGAACAGCAGGGAGTGTGGGGGAGGCGGCGGAAAGTACTCACCACCCGGGCCGGCCTGAAACGCCTTCCCCCGCGGGGGCCGCTGCCTACTCACTCCCCGGGCTTCGATTTACGCGAAAACTGCTGGGGCTGGTGAGGGTGATCGTGCAAAGCATGAGCTCGGGGGTTCCTTCTCTTTCTAAAATCCGTCCACGTTTTATTATTTCATCTTTATTCGCCGGTTTCTCCAGCAAACGTTTATTGAGCAATGAAGTACTTGGAAAGTGCTTTGGTGGATGCCGTCCGTGAGAGCTGCAAAGATGACTAAATCCCTGACCCAGCAAGGGTTTCTAAATGTTTTAAGTGTTCTGGACGTGAAACCCACAGAAAGATAACTACGCTATTATTATAATTATCTCCTCCAGCCAGAATCAGTCTTTTTCACCAACACTCCAGATTTGTTTTCCATCTAAGAGGTGAAAAACAACTAAGAGATTCTCCCATTGAAGAGATTCTCCTGCCTCAGCCTCTTGAGTAGCAGGGATTACAAGCGTCCGCCACCACGCGCAAGCCCGGCTAATGTTTGTATTTTTAGTAGAGATGGGGTTTCACCCTGTTGGCCTGGCAGATCTGGAACTCCTGACCCCAGGTGATCCGCCCGCCTCCGCCTCCCACAGTGGTGAAATTACAGGCATGAGCCACTGCGTTGGGCTTCAAAGCACTGTTTAATATCCCCTAATTATGCACAGAACAGCATAACTGTATGATTATAGGCCAGGATTACTCAGTGATACCATTATTTGGGCCTTGTAGAATAGAAGAAGGTAGAAAATTGGATTTAAACAGAGAGCAGGATAATTTTGATCTTATAAAGTGTACAGCATCAAAGCAGATTGCTAGCTTGAATTTTTAAAATTATTTCATTGATGTTAATATATGAAGTGTAGGAATTTTCAAATGGTAAAAACGACTGATTTGGTCATTAAACTTTCTGATTTTGGTCTTTACCAAAAATAAAAAAACTCCACACTTGTTCCTGAGCCTAGTGTTCTGTGGAATAACAATTGTAAATTAAGACTTTAAATTTAGCGGCTGAATAAGGAAATTCTGTGTTTGTTTGTTTTTGAGACAGAGTCTTGCTCTGAAATCCAGGCTGCCACTGAGTGTGGCGGCTCGATCATGGATCACTGCAACCTTGACCTCCAAGGCTCAAGCCATCCTCCTGCCTCAACCTCTGGAGTAGCTGGGACTGCAGGTGTGTGCCATCACATCTGGCTAATTTAAGAATTTTTTTTAGAGACGGGGTCTCCCTATGTTGCCCAGGCTGGTGTTGAACTCCAGAGCTCAAGTGATCCTCCTGCTTCAGCCTCCCAATGTGCTGGGATTACAGGCGTGAGCCACTGCGCCCAGCCTCTGTATGTATTTTAGATGCCAACCTTGAGAGGGCCTCTAGACTTTTTGCCAGAATACAACGTCAGGTTTGTGGTTGTTTTCTAGTCAGCTTCTTGATTTTGAATGGTTGCCAGCAAAACATTACTCCTACAGTGTTATGCTGGCATCTCAAAGTATGGAAGGGAGGTACCACACCAAGTGAGTTTACATCTTTTGGCCTCCTTGCTGTGATCTTGACTCACTGGAGACTCGAGGCACCTAGCTCATGTTCTTCTCCATGACAAGTCTTTTTTTTTTTTTTTTTTTTTTCCTTTTTTTTTGAGATGGAGTTTTGCTCTTATTGCCCAGGCTAGGGTGCAGTGGTACAATCTCGGCTCACTGCAACTTCCGCCTTCCCGTTTCAAGTGATTCTTCTGCCTCAGCCTGCCAAGTCACTGGGATTATAGGTGCCCGCCATCACGCCCAGCTAATTTTTTTTTTTTTGTATTTTTAGTAGAGTCAGGGTTTCACCATGTTGGTCAGGCTGGTCTTGAACTGCTGACCTTGTGATCCACCTGCCTTGGCCTTCCAAAGTGCTGGGATTACAGGTGTGAACCACCGTGCCGGCTCTTGACAACTTGTAAGTCACATAAAATGCCCTCCATCCAGCACCCGGCTTCACTTTCCATGAGCTCAGTTCAGTGATTTGAATTAAACTCTACATTGCTTTTCGCCTTCCACTTCAAAGTCTTCAAACTCCAAGTTTCCTCACATAACCTCTTAACTTACCTGCCCTCGACTCTCTCCTTGGTTCTTTTTAATAATTTCCTCCTTTCCCTTCCCCCTGATTTTGCCTTCATGGGCCTCTATCCCCTTGACACCTACATTTTCCTCTGAGTGTGTCTGCCATCCTTTGGGCTTATTCCTCTCCCACTCATGCTAAACTCTGTGCTCAGACATTCAATATGTTCATGTCTTTGCCTTCTTATCCTGCCACTGTATCCACTATTTTTTTTTTTTTTTTTGAGACAGAGTCTTGCTGTCTCGGCCAGGCTGGAGTGCAGTGGCACAATCTCAGCTCACTGCAACCGCCTCATCACCGGTTCAAGTCATTATTGGGCCTCAGCCTACCGAGTAGCTGAGATTACAGGCGCACACCACCATGCCCAGCTAATTATTGTGTTTTTAGTACAGACAAATTTTTGTTGTGTTGGCTAGGCTGTTCTCAAACTCCTGGCCTCAAGCCATTCACCCTCCTCAGCATCCCAAACTGCTGGAATCACAGGTATGACCCACTGCGCCTGGCCCTTAAACTCCCAAGTTTGAGCACCACAGTGCTATTTATCTTTCAAGACTGTACATCTGATCATATATGTGTTTTTGTTTTGTTTTGTTTTTAAACAGTGTCTTTCTCTGTCACTCAGGCTGGAGTGTAGTGGCATGATCATGGCTAACTGCAGTCTCAACCTCCAGGCCCAAGCAATCCTCCCACCTTAGCCTCCCAAGTAGCTGGGACTACAGGCATGTGTCACCACACTTGGCTAATTTTTTTAATTTTTTGTAGCAATAGGGTCTTACAATGTTGCCTAGGCTGGTGGTCTTGAACTCCTAAGCTCAAGCAATCCTCCTGCCTAGGCCTCCCAAAGTGCTGGGATTACAGGTATGAGCCAGCACAATGGGCCCAGATCAGTATTCTTTTTTTTTTTTTTTTTTTTTTTTTTGAGAGGGAGTCTCACTCTGTCACCCAGGCTGAATTGCAGTGGCGTGACCTCAGCTCACTGCAACCTCTGCCTCCCAGGCTCAAGCGATTTTCCTGCCTCAACCTCCCAAGTATCTGGGACTACAGGCTTGTACCACCACACCAGGCTAATTTTTATGTTTTTAGTAGAGACGGAGTTTCGCCATGTTGGATAGGCTGCTCTGGAACTGCTGACCTCAAGTGATCCACTCACCTCAGCCTCCCAAAGTGCTGGGATTACATGCATGAGCCAACACACCTGGCCCGTATATGTATTCTTAAAATCCCTTTGATAGTTTCCAGTTGTGCTTCCGTGGGGTTTGCAGCTAGCTCTCTGCCTCATCATTTGCTAGGAGCCTCTACTCAGAAATTTTCAGTTCTTCAATGTAGTATATTCTTTGTCATTAACACACTTTCATGTGTACTATTTGCTAATATCACCTCTGTCCTGCCTAGAACACTGCCCCCTGCCGGCCTCTTTGGGCTAACTGAGTTTCAGATAATGCTTCTCCGGGAAACCTATTCTGCCCCCACCCCTCCTCTGTTCCCCAGTCCTTATGCTGTTTCATAACTGACGGTTTACCAGACAGTAAACTCCATCAGGACATGGACCTGACCTGTCTTTTATGCTGTGACTTTCTCAGCCCCTAAAACATGCCTGACACTTATTTTTTTTATTTTTATTTTTATTTTTTGTGACGGAGTCTGGCTCTGTCGCCCAGGCTTGAGTGCAGTGGCCGGATCAAAGCTCACTGCAAGCTCCGCCTCCTGGGTTCACGCCATTCTCCTGCCTCAGCCTCCCGAGTAGCTGAGACTACAGGCGCCCGCCACCTCACCCGGCTAGTTTTTTGTATTTTTTTTTTTTTAGTAGAGACGGGGTTTCACCATGTTCGCCAGGATGGTCTCGATCTCCTGACCTCGTGATCCGCCCGTCTCGGCCTCCCAAAGTGCTGGGATTACAGTCTTGAGCCACCGTGCCCGGCCGACACTTATTGATAGTAGGCTGGGAATTTAGCCTAAAAATGTAGGTGAATTTTAAATGTCTTGACCGTTTGCCTACAAATTTACATAAAACCTCTAATTTCATATCAATTTCATTCTGTCTAGTTTCAAGGGATAAAGAGTCCCTTTTGTTCAAGGCCAAAATCCTCACCTGTGCTTCTAATCCCATACCGTTGGCTTCCTTAGAGAATCTGTTATCAGTTATCACTACTCTATAGTTTCTGTCTGTATCTCCTGGTACCTTCCAGTAGAGTATGTGTTTGTGTTGGATTACTGCTGTTTCCCATTGATTACAGTAGATGTCGTGTGCCCTGCTCAGATCGCCTTTGCCTGGCAGTACAACCACTCTCTACTGCTGTCAGTATTGACTGCTAACTGCTCACAACTGCTCCCTTCCGTAGAGACCTGCCCTTAGCTTCCTGGACGAGTTAGCCACTCCCAAGGGGGTGATACACAGTAAAAAGGTTAGTGACCCTGCCTCAAAGGGGGCAGATGTGCGACATAATTTGTATTTCAAAGTCCTCCCTGGTGGATGTGGCCAAGGCTGGATCTGAGACCACACACATGCTCCGCTCTTTCCTCTTCTCTACTCTTCTTCCCTGCTTTGTAGGTTTTTCTTGACAGGCATTTTCTCAATAAATCATGTGCTCCCAGATCCCTGTCTCAGGCACTTCTAGGAAGCCCAAACGAAGACAATAGTTATTACTGGATGGACATGAGGTGCTTCCATGAATCCTCTTATGTTCCAGATATAGCCCCTCCTGCTTTGCTCATGTAACAACAACTATTTCCCCTTAGTTATCGGGATCAATCGTCTGACCAATAAAGTATCCCCTTTCTTTTGCACCTGTTAGTTCCATAGTATAAGAAGCCCAAGGCCAAGCACGGTGGCTTACGCCTGTAATCTCAGCACTTTGGGAGACTGAGGCAGGCAGATCATGAGGTCAGGAGATCAAGACCATCCTGGCTAGCACGGTGAAACCCTGTCTCTACTAAAAACACAAAAAATTAGCTGCGCATGGTGGCACACACCTGTAGTCCCAGCTACTCGGGAGGCTGAGGCAGGAGAATCGCTTGAACCCAGGAGGCGGAGGTTGCAGTGAGCCGAGATCACACCACTGCACTCCAGCCTGGGCAACAGAGTGAGACTGCGTCTCAAACAAAAAAACAAACAAACAAACAAAAAGGAAGCCCAGATGCTCAGGAGGCAGTTTCACTTCCAATTCAATAGAACCAGGACTGTGAGTCAATTAAACCTCTTTCTTTTGTAAGTTACCCAGTCTTGGGCAGTTCTTTACAGCAGTGTAAAAATGGACTAATACAAGCTCCTATTTTATTAGTTGGGGAATGGATGCGAGGATTCTTTTTGCTGGTTGTGAAATGCGTCTATGGGGAAACAATCACAGGATAATTTCCTGTGAGTATCATCGGACCCACTGTGAGATGGGCTTGGACCAAAACACACTTATCACCTGACCAGTAGATGAATGTGGTCAAAAGTAATTCAGAGTCAGTGTCTAATAACACCAGGAGGCCTGGGTTTTCCATTCCTTTAATGGCCAGTCACCATGTTAAATGGCTGGAGGTCCCTCTATGGAAGGCTTTGAGGATGATATATGGTATGAAATTGTGATTGAGTTGCAGAGTCCTTCCTAAAAGGAATCTAGCCTCCACCTCAGCTAAGGAAGTCTGGATGTATGAACTGACTTCAGTCTGGGAATCGGGTTCTTCCCACACTGGTCACTCAAGTCAGATTTCTGCTCACTTGGCTTTGACTTTCTCTGATGTTGTAAATCAAGTCATAAATCGGTAGGTTGCCCATCTGTTGTATTCCTAGGACCTTTATGATCCATTAGCTACTGCTACCAACTCTGAGAGCCAAAATGCTCCAGTTGCCACTGTGACCTATTGGGTTATGACCTATCCCTATGACCTATTAGGGTTATTGCCTCTGATGCTCAAATGCTGCCACCTGACTTCTACTGTGCAGGAATCCTATTTATCCCATTGAAATCAGGAAGCCCAGTTCTATTGCAGTATCTCGTGCCAGCATCTCTGGCCCGTATAGGATAGCCAACATAAAAACTTTTATGTATGTTGATGCTTCCTTCAGTAATACATTTCTGGGCCCTCCTGGTGTGTATGGTAGGGGTTCACTGAGCAGACTGCAGATAATGAATTCCCTCCAACATTTCCATCTCATTAAGCCACAGATATGGTTTGGCTCTGTGTCCCCAGCCAAACCTCATCTCAAATTGCAAGTCCCGTAATCCCCGTGTGTCAAGGGAGGGACCTGGCAGGAGGTGATTGGATTGTGGGGACAGTTTCCCCCATGCTGTTCTCATGATGAGTGTGTTCTCACAAGATCTGATGGTTTTATAGGTGTTTGGCAGTTCCTCCTACTCTCTCTCTCTCCCTCTCTCTCTCCTGCTACCTTGTAAGACATGCCTGCTTCCCCTTCCACCATGATTGTAAGTTTCCTGAGGCCTCCCCGGCATGTGGAACTGTGAGTCAATTAAACCTCTTTTATAAATTACCCAGTCTCGGGCATTTCTTTATAGCAGTGTGAGAACTGACTAGTACAGCCACCATACTCGTTTCTCTGAAGTATGCTAGGAAAATTCCAGCATCTGAGTCTAGGCCATGTTTCAGCCTGGCTTGGAGCCATTTGTACTCAATACTCATTTCAGGATCAAGGCAAGAGAGAGATCTGCAATTATTATAACACATTCAATAGAATTCATAGTGTTTGTGACAAGTAGGGGTGCTGTGTGGAACCTCTGCAAAGGTCTAATAGGAGAATCACACTGTAAGCCCAGAGAGTTTGAGAACAAAAGCATGACCATGTGAAAAGCAGTCTCATGGCTGGGCATGGTGTCTCATGCCTGTAATCTCAGCACTTTGGGAGGCCAAAGTGGAAGGATTGCTTGAGGCCAGGAGTTTGAAAGCAGGCTGGGCAACATAGCAAGACCCATCTCTACAAAAAAAAATTTTTAATTAGCTAGATACAGTAACATGCACTTGTAAGCCCAGTTACTTGGGAGGTTGAGGGAGGAGGATTGCCTGGGAGTTCAAGGTTGCAGTGAGCTATAATCATGCAACTGCACTCTAGCCTGGGTAATAGAGCAAGACCTTGTCTCAAACAAACAAAAAACAGTTCCTAGATTGCTACTGGACATATCAAATCTGGAATTCCTGGAAAATGCACTCATATTGATAAATTTGGCCCTAATTTTATAATTTGTCCCATTTGATCAATACCCTTATTGTCAATTCCAAGGGCCCTATTAATACACATTAGCAGAATCCTGCAACTCATTTGGCATACCTGTACCTCTTCCTGGAATAGGTTTTATACTTTGCTCGCTGGGCTATACAGGAATTTCTCTTCCTTTTTTTTTTTTTTTTGAGACAGAGTCTCGCTCTGTCGCCCGGGCTGGAGTGCAGTGGCCGGATCTCAGCTCACTGCAAGCTCCGCCTCCCGGGTTTACGCCATTCTCCTGCCTCAGCCTCCCAGGTAGCTGGGACTACAGGTGCCCGCCACCTCACCTGGCTAGTTTTTTGTATTTTTTTTAGTAGAGACGGGGTTTCACCGTGTTAGCCAGGATGGTCTCGATCTCCTGACCTCGTGATCCGCCCGTCTCGGCCTCCCAAAGTGCTGGGATTACAGGCTTGAGCCACCGTGCCCGGTCTTCTCTTCCTTTTTTAAAAAAACAAAACAAAACAAAACAAAACATTTTGGAAATAATTTCAAACTTACAGAAAATCTCCATGAATAAAAATTATATAAAAAATATTTATATACTTGGGCCGGGTGTGGTGGCTCACGCCTGTAATTCCAGCACTTTGGGAGGCCGAGGTGGGCGGATCATGAGGTCAGGAGATCGAGACCATCCTGGCTAACATGGTGAAACCCCATCTCTACTAAAAATACAAAAAATGAGCCAGGCGCGGTGGCGGGTGCCTGTAGTCTCAGCTACTCGGGAGGCTAAGGCAGGAGAATGGCGTGAACTTGGGTAGGTGGAGTTTGCAGTGAGCTGAGATTGCGCCACTGCGCTCCAGCATGGGTGACATAGCGAGACTCCGTCTCAAAAGAATATATATATATATTTATATTCTTGTTATGAATTTAATCATGTCCGCCTCAAAGCAGACAGGTTGAAGTCTAAACCCATAGTATCTCTGAATGTAAACTTATTCAGAAATAGGGATTTTACAGAATTAAACAAATGTTTGAGTTGAAGTCATTAGTCTGGGCCCTAATCTTTTCAAAGGAGAAATTTGGACACAGAGACAGGCAGAATGCCATGTGAACATAAAGGTAGAAATCAATGTGGCATGTCTATAAGTCAAGGAACCCCAAAGACTGCTGGAAAGAAGCATGGAACAGATTCTCTCCCACAGCCTTCAGAAGGTATCTTCCCTGCCAGTGCCTTGATCTCAGACTTCTACCCTGCAGAACATAGATAAAAAATTTCTATTGTTTAAGCCACCTAGTTCATAGTATTTTGTTACAGCAGCCCTAGGAAACAAACAAATATATATCCTTTCCCTGAATTCACTTATTATTACCGCTTAATTTCATTTGCTTTATTATTTGTGCAAAGTCTCTCTCTCTCTCTCCATAAATATGTATGTATGTATAATAAATATTTATATCGAATAATTTGAGAATAAATTTTGTACATCATAGCTCTTTACTCCTAAACATTTCAGCATATATTTTATAAGAAAATTATTATATATATATATAATATATGTATATGTATATATAGTTTGTTTTTTGTTTTTTTGAGACAGTATCTTACTCTGTCACCCAGGCTGGAGTGCAGTGGCATGATCTTGGCTCACTGCAACCTGCACTTCCTGGGTTAATGTGATTCTCCTGCCTCAGCCTCCCAAATAGCTGGGAGTACAGACATCTACCACCACACCCCGCTAATTTTTGTGTTTTATAGAGATGGGGTTTTGCCATGTTGGCCAGGTACAAGTGACCTACCCGCCTCGGCCTCTCAAAGTACTGGGATTACAGGCATGAATGACTGTGGCCAGCCGAAAATGGGTATTCTACATAGCTACAATATAATTATCATTTCAGTAAATTTAACCTTAATAAAATAGTTTCACCAATCTACCGTCTCTATTCCAATATTTTAATTGACCAATAATGTCTTTTTTTTTTTTTTTTTTTTTACAGCATTTCCTCCTGTAATGGAGTCCAGTCTTGGATCAGGTATTGCATTCACTTTTCCTTTAGTGTTTTTGGTCTAGATCATTTCCACAGCACCCCCCACTGTTTTTGGCTTTTATGACTTTGATATTTTTGGAGAATGTAGTTTCACTTCATTTTCTTTTAAATAGAACGTTCTTCATTCTGGGCTTGTTCAATTCTTCCTTATTGTTAGATTCATTTGTGCATTCCTAGCTGGAATACCATATATTTGATATGTTATTCTCAGGGTATCATATCTGAAGGTATACAATGTATATTTGCCCATCATCGACAATGTTTATTTTGTTCACTTGTTCAAGGTGCTGTCTGATTTCTCCATTGTATAATTACTATTTTTACCCTTGCAACACTAAGCAAACTATGGGAACACATTGTAAGTCCATACAAATTCTCTGTCCTATAATTTATCTCTTTTTATATGCCTGGAGACAGTGCGGGATGATTAGGTGAATTTTGCAGAATAAGTATCCTCAGCCACTTACAACCTAGCAGCAGAGATAAGAAGTTCCGTGGAGGCCATGATAGAAGCTTTCTGATTTCAACCCATGCCTTGGTTGAAAGTTCAAGACACCAAGCTTATCTTTTTCAAAGCTGCCAATCTACTTACTGTTTGTCATACTGATTAAATAAGATTTCCCGTGTCTTTTCTCCCGACTATACTCCATTTCATGCCATGGCATGCCGTAATTTGAAATGATGCCTTTTTAACTTCAATTCCATGGAAACACTGCTCTTATATGGCTCCTGCTCCACCACCTTTCACTAATTTTATCTTTGATTTCACTAATTTATCTTTATGCATTGTATACTCCAAAACATAGATTAATGATTTTTTATGCATTTGTCTTTTAAATCATGTGGAAATAAAAATTGGCCTTGCAAACTAAAGTTATAATATACAACTAACCAGATATTTGTCTTTCCCAGAGATCTTTATTCCTTTATGTGTCTTCAAGTTACTGTCTTTTGTTCTTTCACCTTAACCTCAAGTATTACCTTTGGCATTTATTTCAGGGCGTATCTAATGGTAGTGAATGCCCTCAGTTTTTGTTTATCCAGGGATGTCTTAATTTCTCCCTCACTTTTGAAGGACAGTTTTGACTGACATAGAATTCTGGGTTGACACTTATTTTTCTTTCAACACTTTGAATATACCAACCCACTACTTTCTGGTTTCCAAGGTTTTTAATGACAAACCTGTTGGTCATTTTATTGAGAATTCAGAATTGTATTGGATGAATTATTTGTTTTTTGCTGCTTTTAAGACTTTTTGTCTTTGGCGTTTGACTGATTATAATGCATTTTTGTGTAGGTCTCTGAGTTTATCCGACCTGGAGTTGGTTGAACTTTTTAGATTTGTGGATTCACATACTACATCGAAGTTTTCGACCATTATTTCTTGACATAATCTCTTTCTTCCTTTCTCTGTTTCTCTCTTCCATTTCTGCAGTTTCCACAACGTATGTGCTTGTCCACCTGATGTAGTCCCTCAAGTTCCTTGGGCTCTGTTCACTTTTCTTCCATTTTTTTTTCTTTCTTTTCCCCAGAGGCAATAATTCATTTCTCCTTCATTCAAGTTTGTTGATTCTTTCTTCTGCCTGCTCTAGTCTGCTTGAAAATTCCTCTAGTGAATTTTCTATTCCTATTACAATTTTCAGTTACAGAATTTCTTTTTTGTTCTGCTTTGTTTTTTTGATATCTCATTGATATTTCCATACATATTTCTAAGACTTTGTCCACATCTTCCTTTAGCTCTTTGAACATCTTTAAGATAGCTGTTTTATTAAAGCGTTTTTCTGAACTTCCTCAGGGATGGTTTCAGTCTATTTCTTTTACCTTTGAATAGGCTACACTTTCTAGTTTCTTTTTATGTCTTTTATTGTTTTCATTGAAAACTACATATTTGGATTTTATAATTTGGTGACTCTGAAAAGCAGATTTTTCTCCTTTTTGGTTTTCTTTTGTTTGTTTTTGTTTGCTGTTTTTAATTTTTTTTTTTTTCCAGTGGAGTATTACCCTCTGTGTGATGTCAGCCTGAGATGTAAACTCAAGGTCTTCTCACATCTTATCTGAGCCTATGTCTCAGGCATGTTTGGTGACTTTCTGTATTCCCACAAATATGCAGTTGCTTTTGAATGTCCAATCTTAAATATCTGGCTTCCAAAGGTAGAAAAGGGGGGAAATAAATAAGAAAAAAAAGGCATTGTCTTTGTCAAACAGAATTTATGGAAGGCCATTATTTGGACTAAGCTTCTGCTCTAGTTCCCAGCAGACCTGACCAAACCTAAATGAACTCACTCATGCTAAGTGCCACATAATCACACTGAACTTTGAAAAAGGCCACTTTCCCACGAAACAGAATATTCACAGCAATGAGTTGTGCTGAGCCAGCATAATAAGAAAGTTCCTTCTTAACCCTATAAGGAAAATAATTTGGAAATTGACGCAGGATTTTTCCTTGACCCCTTTGTGGGACTTGCAATAGGGATGCCCCATTTACTCCGGCTGCCACGCTCAACTCCTTGTGGGAAGGAGCACATGAGCAAATGAGCGTAGGAATTGGCTGGCTGCTTTGGCGCCAGCAGGAGCAAACTCCATGCAGGCCTGCAGCAGCATCCAGATGGGGGTGCCTGTGAACCCAAAACCCCAGAGAGTATGTTACAGTGCTCTCTTAACTCCACCATCTGAGGACAGCAGAGTGCTATCAGCTCAGTGGTCCCTTTGCCTCATTGCATGTGGCGGCTGCCCTCCACCAGTGAGAGCAAAGGGCCTCTTTTGATACCTGCACTTGGTGGATCCCACATTCTTGTCCAGTGCCCAAGAAGAATGAGGTCACGTGGACACCTGAAGGCTGGTGAATGCAAAGATTTTTATTGAGCGATGAAAGTGGCTCTCAGCAGAGAAGGGAGCCGGAAAGAGGATGGGAAGGGCAGGTCGCTCTCCCCTGGAGTCAAGTTGACTTTTTATCTCTCTCCTCAGAAGTCAAGTTGACTCTCTTTGATGTCCAGCCACTTCTCTGAAGTCAAGTCACCTCTCCCTGACATCCAGCCATTTTTTCTCTTTGCCAACTGAGTCTGGGGTCTTTATAGCCACAGGATGGGGGGCAGGGCAGGCCATAGGTAGTTTTGGAAAAGGCAATATTCAGTTGGTAAAAAGGCACTATTTAGAAAGAACCAATCAGGAGACAGCAGGAAAATGGGTACAGAAGTTCTCACTTTGGGCCACAGGTTTCAGGCTTTTCAGCTTGAAGGTGGAGTTTCACTGGGGCCCCACCCTTGTCTTCCTAGAGTTTCTCTGCTTTCTGCCTCCATCAAAGTGACCAGTATGCTTTTCTTTTTTTTTTTTTTTGGAAACAGAGTCTTACCCTGTTGCCCAGGCTGTAGTGCAATGGCATGATCTTGGTTCACTGCAACCTCCACCTCCTAGGTTCAACTGATTCTTGTGCCTTAGCTTCCCAAGTAGCTAGGATGACAGGTATGTGCATTTTTGTATTTTTAGTAGAGACAGGGTTATGCTATATTGGTCAGGCTGGTCTCAAACCCCTGGCCTCAAATGGTCCACCTGTGTTGGACTTCCAGAGTGCTGGGAGGACAGGCGTGAGTCACCATGCCCTGCTCAATCTGCTTTTTGTTCCTTGTTTTTTCTTTTAGCCCTTTTCTACTAATAAAGCCAAGTCTCTCTGCTCAGCTCATTAGAGCATTTATTCTATTTTGTGGAATGAAATGCTTCCTGATTCTAGAGTCACAAATATAAGCCTATTAGATCTTTAACTCTGTAGTTTTTTGTCTTTTAACATCTCTTTAAATTTGCTGGTAGCCACTTTGGCTCGAGTGGTATTAAACAATGGCAGTGGAAGTTGGCAACAGTGGCTGCCTGCCTCTGTGTCTGCTTCTCTGTAGTCAGAAGGACCAGTCATGATCAGAACACAGATCCCCAACATTTGGAGAACAAAGTCCTTATTGCCCACTCTGGATCCTAAAAGCCACTCTAGGCACCCTAACACAGCTGCCTGCCACAGGGCTGGGGGTGGGAAGATGCAAAGTTGCTACTGCACTAGGCTGAAATTGTTCAAAATTAACCACACCTTGCCCTGGAAACTGCAAGCCTTTGAGTGGACTGTAGAATCCCCAAATAGTTGCATCAGACAGATTCTGCCAGTACAATCGTTGTCTGCATCAAGAGACAGATCCATGGTGCTTCCTGCCCTGCCACCTCCCTGACATTCGAAGCTTATTTAAACTTACATTCTTGTTCAGTTCCTTTTAAATTATGTGTCAGAATTCTAATTTAGCATTTATGAAAACTGACTTTAAGTTGCTATGTGGAATTTAGAAGTGTTGAGAGTCATAGTTGGAAATTAATTTTCAATAACATTTTAAGGGCTTCTTCAAGTTATATTCCAGGTTAGGCAAGGATAAAAGGAGACATGTTTCTGTATATAAATAGGACATCCATATATCATAAAATCTAGTAATGAAAGGATTGGGATCTTGGGGAACTAAAGCTTTTGAGACCATCCTAATACCATTAACTGGCCATTATCTTAAAAATAAGAAGATAGCGTTAATTTAGATTGAAAATCTTAATTTTTGTAGAGTAGCATCTATTGTGACAGAGTGATTTGGCAGAGTCCCAATAACAAAGAAAAATTACTTTCTGGAAGTTTAATGTTCTTTTGTATTAGGCCTTCTTTTATGGCTTCATCTTACTTTTAAATATGTTTTCTTGGACTCCTTGCATTATTTATACAATATCATATTTTATTTCCATTAGCTTAATTTATTTCTCCGATTAGATGGCATTTCTTTGAGAGCAATCATTGTTTTAATTTTTTTATGCTATACATTATTGGGTACAGCTATTTAATTAATGTCTGATAATTATTTTGAATATAAGAAATCTAACACCTTGAAATTTGTGACTTATCAGAACAAATACTTTTATTTAAGAAGCTGCTACATTAGTATGAGTTCTGATGAGAGTGAAAGAACACATTCTCGATATAGAGAATGATTTCCTAATTATGACTCGAAGTTCTCTCTTTTGTTTCTTCTTGATCCTATCGGACATATAAATTCACCGACATGTATATAAGTCAATAACTTGGTATTTTACATTTTGGTACTAAGGCATTAAACAAAATCAATGAAACCATTGAAAATTGGAAAAGGGCACTATTATTCAATTTTAACTGTGGAACACCTTGTAATAGTTTGAGAATCACCACCGTAAATCATCCAAATACAGATTGAACATCCCTAATAAAAAAATCTGAAATCCAAAATGTTCCAAAATGCAAAACTTCTTTGAGCAGCAACATGACACCAGAGTGGGAAATTCTACACCTGACCTCATGTGATGGGTCACAGGCAAAACCTTGTTTAATGCACGAAAGTATTCAAAATATCATATAAGATTACCATGAGGCTATGTGTATAAGGCATATATGAAACATAAATGAATTTTGTGTTTAGACTTGGGTCCTATTCCTGAGATCTCTCAGTATATATATGCAAATATCCCAAAATTAAAAAAAAAATCTTAAATTTGAAACAATTCTGGTCCCAAGCGTTTCAGATAAATGATACTCTACCTATATACCATAAATGTAACAAGTCAGTGTTCCAACTTTATTCCCTGGACAGTGTCTTTTGCTAAAACTGATTGTTTTTATTCACCACAATTGTGTAACACTTAAACTTTCTGAAAATAATACATAATCGTTATAGGACATTAGAAAACTACAGAAAAGCCCAAGGAAGAAAATAAAAATCACTCATAATTTCATCATTCAGAAATACTCATTGTTACCATTATGGAGGATCCATGCAGTCCATTTTAAAAATCTTTTTCTCCACTTATATTTTATACTTTTAAAGGAAAAGACAAACAATCCAATAGAAAAAATGGGCAAGAGATTTGAGTAGGCACTTCATAAAAGACTACGTCTAAATGGCCAATAAAGCTTAGAAATAAGGAAAATACAATTCAAATCTCAACAAGATATTGCTACATAACCATACTATGATTAAGGCTGACAATAACCAGTACTATTAAGGATATGAACAATGGAAACTCTCGCTGTGCTGGTGAGAGTGACAAATGGTTATAGGCAATTTGGAGAACTGTTTGATATAATCTATAAAAGCTGAAGATCTACATATCATTTCATCTGGTTATTCTACTCCTAATTCGCTCAGCAGAGTTATACGCTCCCTGTGTGATGAAAGACATCTAGAAGAATGTTTGTAGTAGCGTATTCCCAAACTGGAAGCTAAATGTCCTTCAAGAGCAGAGTGAATGAAGACATCGTGGTATATTCATGTAACCCGTTAGAAAGGCTTTTTCCATTCCAATATGTATACAGCAATGAAAAACGGGCACTGTGTGCAACAAGAGGGATGAGCTTCGCAACCAAAACGTTGCGTGAAAGATCCCAGGAACAAAAGAACATATACTGTAGGATTCCACTTACATAATGTTTGCAATCAGAGAAAACTAAATTACAGCATTTACTGATATATATGCAAGTGATGAAACTATAAAGAAAAGTAAGGAAATGATTATAATCCTGTCAGGAATGTGGTTGATGTCAGGAATGTGGTTGATGTGCACAGAAGGGAAGGTGTAGAGATTGGGAGGTGGAAGGAGGGCATTTTGGGGATGCCTGAATGATTTTATTTCTAGACTTGGGTGGGGGTAACAGATACTCACTTTGTGATAAATCAGCTTTCCCCATTTCTTCTGCACACAGTTATTTATGTGTGTTATATGGAATCATATAAATGTTTACAAGGAAATAATAGTATTGCAGTAGACATTGCTTTTAAATTTGCTCTTTTCAAAACTATCTTACTAACATTTTCGACATTATTAGGTGTTCTACATTTTTATGGCTACATATTATTTCCTTGAGTTGATAATTTAAAAAGCCCCTTATTATTGGACATTTAGTTATTTCTAGTTTTTTAAAACTATATAATAGTTTGCTAAACATCTTTGTTTATATCCCTTTTCAGACTTTCATGATAATTTCTTTGGACTAAATTCTTAAAAGTGAAGTCATTTAAGTAAAGGTTTTTAAAAAAGTTTTTTGAAAAAAATTTTTAGTATTAAATATTGCCAAATTACTCTCCAAACTAGTTATGACAAACTAGATTCCCATCAGCATTGTGGGAGAATGCCAGTTCTCTCCAAGCTCAACGACATTAGGTATTGCCATTTTATTTTTATCTTTTCCAGTATCATCAATCACACTCTTATTTTTTATTTGAACTTGCATTTCCTTGACAATAAGCAAGTTTGAACGTTAAAAAATATGTTTACTGGCCAATGTAGGTCTTCTATGAAATACCTTTGTTCGTTTTTAAAGTGAGCTAAGTTTTTTCTTAATAATTTTTTAAAGACTTTTTGTAGTGTGCCTTTTCATCTTACGATGTTTTAGAAGTAATGTTTTTGTTGTAAAATATGGATATAGATGACCAAACAAAACGGAAACATAGCTTAGTGAATTACTGTAAATCATACATCTTTGTAATTACTTCCCAGGTGGAGAAGGAGAAGTTTGTCTCCCTGAAAGCCCCTCTATGCTCATCTTTGTCTCCCTCCTTCCCCTGGCAAGTAACCACTACCTGACTTTTATAAAATAACTTCTTTTATAGTTTGAACACCCAAGCGTGCATCCATAAATACTGTGGTTTAGTATCATTCATGAAAAATTAATATGTCCCCTTTGTTATCTTAAAATTGGAATATAATTTGCATACCATAAAATTCACCCTTTTAAAGCATACAATTCAGTGTTTCTTAGCACATTCTCACAGTTGTGCACCCACAAACAATATCTAACTCCAGAACATTTTCATCACTCCCAAGAGAATCCCTGTACCCATTAGCAGTCACTTCCTATTCCCATTTCACCTTGGCCCTGACAACCACTAATCCTTCTGTCCCTAAAGATGTGTTTATTCTGGACATTTCATATTCATGGAATCATATGACGTGTGCCTTTTGTATCTGGCTTTTTTCACTTAGCATAAATTTTTCAAGGCTTATCTATGTTATAATAAATATTAGCACTTCATTCCTTTTTATGGCCAAATAATATTCCATGGCATGTATATACTATACTTTGTTTATCCATTCATCAACTATTGGACATTGGTGTTGTTTCCAGTCTTTGTCTAGTATGAATAATGCTCCTATGAATATTTGTGTACAAGCTTTTGTGTGAACTTGTGTTTTCATTTCTCTTGGATATATACTTAGGAATGGAATTGCTGGATCATATGAGAACTCTACAGCTAACTTTTGGAAGAACTGCTAAGCTTTTTTTTTCAACAGCAGCTGCACTATTTTATATTCCCACTAGCAATCTACAAGGATTCTAATTTCCCTGCCAACTCTTGTTATATTAGTATGTCGTTTAAGGTTCTTTTATTCTATACTGTCTCCCACCCCATTTCTTTCTTTTCTTAACAATGTATTTATTGAAGAAACCAGACTATTTGATCTATAGAGCTTCTCACGATAGGGGTTTTACTAAATGCATACTCATGGTGAAATTTAAAATGTCATCTAATATCTGCAAATTGGCAGCTGTATTCAGAAACTGGGTCAGACTGGGTTTGATGTATTTGGCAAGACTGTCGACAGTTTTATCAAGAGACACGTGATGTCTGACGGTCTCTCTGATGGTGATGTTAACAGCTGCGAATGTTTTGTGCCTAGATTTAATAATTCACTGGGGGTTATGAAATGGTGTTATTCAAATTTTATCACTTCTCCTTCACTTGTTGGCTAGAATATGCTCATAAATATAATTTTTGTTACTCTTGTGTTATAATTCATATAGGATGCAGCTCATACGGGACAGGAAATATACATGCTTGATTCATGTCCTTTATTAATTAGATCTCCAAGATAATTAACTGGTTTCCTATCAACATCTGAAAGTGATTAATTTAGGTTTTAAAAATATTAATTCGTTAGTATTCTTTTTGTTTGTTTGTTTGAGAGGGAGTTTTGCTCTTGTTGCCCATGCTGTAGTACAGTGGCGCGATCTTTGCTCACTGCAACCGCCGCCTCCCGCATTCAAGTGATTCTCCTGCCTCAGCCTCTCGAGTAACTGGGATTACAGGCGCCCACCACCACGCCAGATAATTTTTTTTTTGTATTTTTAATAGAGATGGTGTTTCAGTATGTTGACTAGGCTGGTCTCGAACTCCTGACCTCAGGCGATCCACCCACCTCAGCCTCCCAAAGTGTTGGGATTACAGGGGTGAGCCACTGCACCCAACCCAATTAGTTGGTAGTCTTATGAACTCTTGGGTTTAAACTTATTTGATGAGTTTCAGATCATTGCAACGATTAACCTTCTTGAGAGCCTATTGTCTTATCTTTGGCCAGTAGAATCCTCTTTGAGTTGGCTGCACAGAGGTATTTTGTCAATACCCTAGCAGTTTTTGACAGTTTCCTTTTTACCTGGTGTGTTAGTCCATTTTCACACTACTAATAAAGACATACCCAAGACTGGGTAATTTATAAAGAAAAAGAGGCTTCATGGACTCGAAGTTCCATGTGGCTGGGAAGGTGTCACAACCGTAGCAGAAGGTGAAAGGTATGTCTTACAAGGTGGCAGGCAAGAGAGAATGAGAAGCAGGCAAAAGAGGTTTCCCCTTATAAAATCATCAGGTTTCGTGAGACTTATTCATTACCACGAGAACAGTATGGGGGACACTACCCCCATGATTCGATGATCTCCTGCTGGGTCCCTCCCACAACATGCGGGGATTATAGGAGCTACAATTGAAGCTGAGATTTGGGTGGGGACACTGCCAAACCATATCAACTGCTGTAACAAGATATTCCAGAGTCATCTTCTACTGCTTCTCTTTTAGACCTGTTAGTCATTTCTTAAAGATGACTTTTTGTTTGTTTCGTTTTGCATCATTTGTGTTTTCATGGGAAATCGCTTCCAGTGTCTGCTGTCAAGGTGTTCTGCTGTTCTTTACTGTGGATATCTGTTGGCTGTTCTATGGTGTTGCTGTTCTCACCCCGTCAGATGCCCGGTGGCTTCTCTCTGTTTCCTCCTGCAAAGATGTCAATACCATACAGGTATCGTGACTGTTGGTGGTTTGTCCTGATCTGCTTGAATTTTGAAGTCTGTGGGCATGCCCTCTCACCCAGGTTTATTGTTAATGTTGCCCGTGATTTTACCATTGCTAAATAGTTTCTCTGTCCATTGTTACATGGCAATTCAGAAATAACAAAAAACTACGTCATTTCTGCAACTGCCACATTCCCAGAATCTTTTGTGGTGTTTTTTGACTTGCATAAGTCTTAAATTTTAATGTAGTCAGATTTATCAATCTTTAATGTTATGGCTTTATGCTTTTGCTTGTATGCTTAGAGAGGCTTTCTCCATTCTAAACTCAGATAAGTAATCTCTCATACATTTTTAAGTATTTTATTGGTTTTTTTTTTTGTACATTAAAAATGTAATCCATCTGTAATTTATTTTGGTGTTTGGTGAGATTTAGGGATCTGAGTTTTCCAAGTAGCCTTTTCCAAAACCATTTATTCGATTATCTCAGAACTGATTTAAGGGCCTCATTTAATCTAGACTAAACACTCTTTGTAGTTAGGTCTGTTATTAAGCTCTCTGATCATTTCCATCAGTCTGTCTTCTGTGCAGTTTTAACGACCAAACATTATAATTTTCCATGTCTGCTAAGTGTATGAACCTTTCTTTTATTAATCCTTTCTAACATTTAAAAACCATTCCTTCCCATTTATTCTTTAAGAGGAACAGCCGAAAAATGTCATCAATCCCATGGTTATTTTGACTGGAATGGCAAATAATTTGGAGAGAAATAATATTTTCATAACATTAGAATTTTTCCATTCAGAGAAATAGTATATTTCTTCATTTATTCTAGTCTTCTCTTATGGTCCTCGGTAAAATTGCCTCAATTTATTCCTATAAGTCCTCCAAATCTCTTCATGAATAGAAAAATATAATCTGTTACCTCCTTCTTCCAAGAGGCTGAATTTGTTCCAGAGTCTGGGCTGCTGATTCCCCAAATGGGGTTAAATGTTGCATTGCTCCCCAGCTGGAAACCTGCAGAGACAGAGAATAAACGAGGTATGGCCACTATGAGCATGTGACTTGCAGCTCCCTAACTTCAGGGAGCATAACTGTGCAAGGGCTGGAGCTGCAGTGCTCTGATGTGCACTGCCGCATTTGCACCAGGCCATGTTTCCCAGGGGTTGTGCCAAGCCAATGACTGGATGTGGCTGAGATGCTAAGGCAGACTCATTTCTAGGAGACAGACTCTTCTGCCAGCTGACTTTAGCTTGAGGACTTCTCAAAAGGTCCGCTGAGATCGCCTTAGATCGCTAGGCCATGGCTGTTTGGGATGTTTCCACTCAACTTTTCCCCCCTATTTCCTTTGCTTGGGTCCTCTTTCCTTGTGTCAATCTGTCAATCTGGTGGATCTGCAGGCTTTCTTGGCTCCCCACCTATTTTCTTCCACAGGTGTTTTCTCTAATACAATTCTTGTATGTTTAATACCATGTTTGTATCTACTTCTTAGAGGACCTGGACTAACACACATGACTTTGCAATTTCATATTTTAAAATGAGTTTACTCTTAGAATTTAATAAAAACATATCATATGGTAAAATGTACCAGTAAGTAGTTTCTCCAAAGTAGAAGAGCTAATAAGTAGGTGAGCTGGGCATCAAATACTAGCTTTTGATCTAACTCAAAAGCCCATTCTCAGCTCACTTTGAAGGGCAGTACTCTCAGGTTGTCATAGAGACTCCATATTAACCAGGAGAAGTATTTAAAGTGTAAATGAGAAGTTGGGACTGGAATCTGGGCAATTTGTTTGCTTGGCTAGAGCATTTAAGGGGCTGTGAATTCTGGCTGAGCAGTGGCCTATCATTCTACTTAAAGCAAGGGACTAAGTTTGTTGGTGGCAAGGGAATTTAGCATTTCAAAAGGAATTTTGAAAATGTATGTATGCAATGAATGGCTTCTGACCCTGCATTTGTACTTCTAGAATTTATGTGAAGAAAATAATTAAGAATACACTCAGCTATGGTACTATAATAATGTTCAACAAACTGCTGTTTGAAATAATGCAAAGTTGGAAACAATGTAAATGTCTAACAGTAGAAGATTTGGTTAAATAAGCAATGATCTATACAAGTGTATAAAAACATTTGAAATGATATTACACGAATGTAACTGCTGATGTGAAAAGTGTTTACAATGTGCTTTTAAATGATGTGTTTATTTAGAGACAAGGGTCTCCCTGCATTGCCCAGTCTGAAGTGCAGAGGTGCAATCATAGCTCTTTGCAGTCTTGGCTTCCCAGTCTCAGGTGAGCGTCCCCCTCAGCCTCTCGAGTAGCTGGGACTACAGGCATGTGCCACCGCGCCCTGCTAATTTTTTGTAGTATTTTTTAGAGATGGGGTTTCTTCATGCTGCCCAAGCTGGTCTAGAACTTTTGGGCTCAAGAGGTCCGCTCACCTTGGCCTCCCATTGTTGGGATTATAGGTGTGAACCACCATACCTGGCCACCATATACTTTTTTTCTTTCAAAAGCATTGTTGAATTAAAGAAAAAAACAACTTTTTATTTTAAAATAAACTTATAGAAAAATTGCAGAACCAGTAAAGATTTCTTTTCCTTAACCATTTTAAAGTAAGTTGCCAACATGATGTCCCAATGGCCCTGAATACTTGCGTACTGTGGTTAGGCATACATCGTTCTGCTACCTAGTCAACATACAACTATAAACATCAAGAAATTAACATTGATATTTGTATTAGGGTTCTCCAGGCTGGAAGAGGCAAGGAAGGATTCTCCCTTATAGCCTCCAGGGGGAGCTCAGCCCTACTAACACGTTGATTTTGGACTTCTGGACTTTAGAACTGTAGAGAAAACATTTCTGTTGTTTTAAACCATGAAGTTTGTGATAATTTGCTACAGTAGCCTCAATAAACAAATTGAATGTCCTTTCCTTGCTCTAGCCCTAGTATTAGCTGTTTCTCAAGGACTCCTGGTTCCTTGGTGTAGAATGTATAATATACGTGTACATCCATGAATTCACACTGATCTCTCTAGTTGCTACCTACAATCACAATTTTCACACCCATCTTCTTTTTTTCCATATTAATACCTTCCTTTTCTAACCGTGAGAAACCACCTGGTTCACAATATATTATTAGTTGAATACCCCATGTGTATGTAAATTAGTTCCCATTGTTGCTGGTGGAGGGTGTCCAGGTTCTTGGCGTCTTGAACAGACAATTGGACAAAACGCACAAACGAAGCAAGGAAAAAATGAAGCAACAAAAGCAGAGATTTACTGAAAGCAAAACTACACTCCGCCAAGTAAAATTGGGCTGAGCAAGCGGCTCAAGAGCCAGGTTACAGAATTTTCTGGGGTTTAATTCTCAGAGATTTAATTCTCTGGGGTTTAAAACTCTCGAGATTTTCCATTGGTTACTTGGTCTACACCCTATATAAAGGAAGTAGTAGCCCTTGTTCAGTCTGACTGGTTGTGAGAGGGGACCAATCAGAGGCTGAAGTGAAGTCACAAAGTTACACGCTATGCAAATATCCAACTGGTTGTGGAAAGTGAGGGATCAGAGGCTGAAGTAAAGTTACAAAGTTATTCTTCTAGGCAAATGAAGCCTTGGCTGGTGACCAGCCTGACTGGTTGCAGGAGGGAACCAATCAGAGGTACTTTGAATTTTTCATCTGTCACAGAGAAAAGGGGTGGTTTGCAAAGGGAGTGGCCTCCGGTCCTTTTGTTCCTTGGGCATGGAAAGTTGGGGTTTTCCTTTTGATTTAGTTCTAGGAAGTCAGTGTGAATCAGCCATAGGTTCCCTGCCTCCAGACCCTATTCTCCTGCCTCACCATCGCCACCAGTGCCCAGACCC